>NC_133620.1:41739374-41851874 GCF_048593235.1 Sminthopsis crassicaudata
AAAAAGAATGGGAAAAAATGGAAGAAAATGTGAAATATATCACTGAAGAACGAGCCAACCTGGAAAATAGATCCAGAAGAGATTATTTAAAACTGCTGTCCCATCTGATATGACCAAATATGGTCCTGCTACTAAACTAGGAAGAGCCAACACAGAGAAAGAATATTATAGACCAGTCTCCCTAATGCATATTAATATAAATATCAATGCAAAATTTTTAAATAAAATAAAATATTAGCAAAGAGATTACAGTAAGTTATAGAAAGATAATACACTATGACCAAGTGGGATTTATATCAGGAATGCAGGAATGGTTCCATATCAGGAAAACTATTACCACAATCAACCATATCAATAACAAAACTAACAGAAATCATATGAAAATCTCAATAGATGCAGAAAAAGGTTTTGAAAAATATAGCATCCTTTCCTCTTAAAAACACTAAAGAGCATAGGGATAAAGGGAGCATTCCTTAAAACAATAAACGGTATCTATCTAAAACTTATAGCAAACATTATTCATAATGAAAAGCTGGATGAATTTTTAATAAGACCAGGAGTGAAAGAAGGATGTCCATTATCACCACTGTTATTCAACATTGTACTAGAAATGTTGGCTTTAGCGATAATAAAAGAAAAAGAAATTAAAGGCATTACAATAGACCATAAGAAGATGATATGATATTATATTTAGAAAATCCTAGAAGATCATCAACTGGAAAGAATTCAAAGCTTTAGCAAAGTTCTAGGATATGAAATAAATCCCCACAAATCATTAGCATTTCTATATATTACTGACAAAATCCATCAGGAAGAGTTAGAAAGGGAAATTCAATTTAAAATTATTGTAGACAAAATAAAATACTTGGGAGTCTACCTGCCAAGACAGAACCAACAACTACATGAACACAATTACGAATACTTCTCACATAATGAAGTCAAATCTAAACAACTGGAAAAAATATCAAGTGTTCATGGCTCATCTGAGCTAATATAATAAAAATGACAATTCTGACTAAATTGGTCTACTTTTTCAGTGTCATATGAAACTGCCAAAGTTATTGTATACAATTAGAAAAAAAAACTAAATTTATTTGGAAGAACAAAAGATGAAAAATATCAGGGGAATTAATAAAAACAATTACAAAGGATGGTAGCTTTGCAGTATCAAACCTAAAATCATATTAAAAATCAGCAGTCATCAAAACTATTTGGTACTGGCTAAGAAATAAAGTGGTGGATCACTGGAATAGATTAGAAACATATGATACAAAAATCAAGATCTATAATAATCTAATAGTTCATAACCCCCAAAATTCCAGTTTCTGGAGTAAGAGCTCACTTTTGACAAAAGGTTGCTGCGAAAACTGGAAAATAATGTCAGAAACTCAGCACACACCTATAACTCACATCCCATACCAAAATAAGGTCAAAATGGGTATATGATTTGGGCATAAAGAATGATACCATAAACAAGTTAGGAGAGCAAGGGATAATTTACTTAACAGATCTTTGGAGAAGGGAGCAATTTATGACCAAGGAAGTGCTAGAAAATATTATGAAAGGCAAAATGCACAACTTTGATTATATTAAATTAAAAGCTTTTGCAAAACAAACAGAAACAAGATTAAAAGGGAAGTACAAAGCTGGGGAAAATCTTTATAGCCAGTGTTTCTGAAAAATTCTCATTCCTAAAATATATAAAGAACTATATCAAATTTGTAAGGATACAAGTCATTCCCCAATTTATAGTCAAAGTAAATAAATGGACAATTTTCAGATAACAAAATTAAACCCAAATCTATAGTTATATGAAAAAAAAAGCTCCAAATTATGTGTAAATTAAAACAACTCTGAGGTACAACTTCATACTTTTCAGATTGAATAAGAAAAAAAAAAACCGACAGGAAAAGATAATGATGTTGGTCTGGATGTGGGAAAGCTGGGACACTAATGCATTGTTAGTGGAATTGTGAAATAATCCAACCATTCTGGAGAGCAATCTGGAATTATGCCCAAATGGGCTATAAAACTATGCAAACCCTTTTACCCAGTACTGTCATTCCTGGGTCTGTATCCCAAGCAAATCATAAAGCAGGGAAAAGGACACACATGTGCAATAATGTTATAGCAGCTCTTTTTGTGGTAGCAAAGAACTGGAAAAGAAGTGGATGTCTATTCATTGGAGAATGGCTAAACAATATATGGTACATAAAGGTAATGGAATATTATTATTCTATAAAAATGATAAACAAGTTGATTATAGAAAGGCCTGGAAAGATTTACATGAACTGATGTTCAGCTAAACAGTTAGAACTAGAAATATATTGTACACAATAACAGCAGGAATGTGCAATGTTCAACTAGGAAAGACTTGGTTCTTCTCAGTGATTCAGCAATCCAAAACAATCCCAGTAATCTTGGACAGAAAGTATGATTTGAATCCAAAAATAAGAATTAAGGAAACCAAAAGCAAATTCACACTTGCTATATTCTTTTTTTTTTCTTGTTTTTAAATTTCTTCCATGGCATTTTCCTTTTGCTCTGATTTTTCTCTCCTAACATGATTTATAAAGTATTGTGTATCAAAAATGAATTTACTAAAGAAACATGAAAAAATTAGGGCAAGCCAGCAGTGAAATGGGTTTTATGGGACAGGATATGCTTATTTTTTAATGTGCTTCATTTTGAGGGGTCAGCAGGACATCTACATAGAGTTATTTAGAAGATCATTAGAAATGAGGGTCAAATTCTCAGTAGACATGTAAGGGGAGAAATAGAAAACTGTAAACTAACTATAGGAATGGAAGGGGTCTGGATCCAGAAATTGCAATGTATTACAAATTCTGGGATATGTGGATAGTGTGTGGGGGGAACTTTCTTTACTTTTGCAAATAATCATCTTTTATGCAAATCATTGTTTGTTTGTTTGTTTGTTTTGTTAATGGGGTTTATCTATCCATTTATATATTTATTTTCTTTTTGTCCTTTTATCATTATTAAAACTTTTTATTTACAAAGCATATGAATGGGTAATTTTTCTAAAAAAAAAAAAAATCAGATCAAGAAGGAAGAAAAAGAAAAACCAAGAAAGAAAACAAAATGTTAGCAAATAACAACAGAAAGAGTGAGAATGCTATGTTGTGTTCCACATTCTGTTCCCAGAACTCTCTCTCTGGGTCTAGATGGCTCTCTTCATCACGGAACAAGTGGAACTGGTTTGAATTATCTTAATGTTGAAGAGAGCCTTGTCCGTCAGAAGTGATCATTGTATAGTTTTGTTGCCATGTGTAATGATGTTCTGACTATGCTCATTTCTTTTCTTTTTTTTTAATTATAGCTTTTTATTTACCAGATATATGCATGGGTAATTTTACAGCATTGACAATTGCCAAATCTTTGTTCCAACTTTTCCCCTCTTTTTCCCCACCCCCTCTCCCAGATGGCAGGTTGATCAATACATGTTAAATATGTTAAAGTATAAATTAAATACAATATATGTATACATGTCCAAACAGTTATTTTGCTACACAAAAAGAATCAAACTTTGAAATAGTATACAATTAGTTTTCCTTCCTTTAAGATCTCTTTGGGATATAAGCCCAGTAGTAACACTGCTGGATCAAAAGGTAGCACAATTTGATAACTTTTAAATCATAGTTCCAAATTGCTCTCCACAATGGTTGGATGTATTCACAATTCCACCAACAATGTATCAGTGTCCCAGTTTTCCCATAATCCCTCCAATATTCATCATTACCTTTGCCTGTCATCGTAGACAATCTGACAGGTGTGTAGTGGTATATAAGAGTTGCCTTAATTTGGATTTCTCTGACTAATAATGATTTGGAGCACCTTTTCATGTGGCTATAAATAGTTTCAATTTCTTCTTCTGAAAAATTTTGTTCATATCCTTTGACCATTTATCAATTGGAGAACATCTTGCATTCTTATAAATTTGAGTCAAGGCTCTATATGTTTTAGAAATGAGGCCTTTACATTTTGGATGTAAAAATGTTTTCCCAGTTTATTGCTTCCCTTCTAATCTTGTCTGCATTAGTTTTATTTGTGTAAAAACCTTTTAACTTAATGTAATCAAAATTACTTATTTTGTTGTCAGTAATGATCTTTAGTTCTTCGTTGGTTACAAATCCCTTTCTCTTCCACAAATCTGATGTTTCTATCCTATGTTCTTCTAATTTGTTTATAAAATCACTCTTTATGTCTAGATCATGAACCCATTTTGACCGTATCTTTGTATAAGGTATTATGTGTGGATCAATGCCTAGTTTCTGCCATACTAGTTTCAAAATTTCCCTATAGTTTTTGTCAAATAATGAATTCTTATGCCAAAATCTGGGGCCTTTGGGTTTGTCAAATACTAGATTGCCATAGTTATTGACTATTTTGTCCTATAGCCTAATCTATTCCACTAATCAACTGCTCTATTTCTTAATCACTATCAAATGGTCTTGATGACAGCTGCTTTATAAAATAGTTTTAGATCTGGTACATCTAGGCCACATTCATTTGCTTTTTCCCCCATTAATTCCCTTGAAATTCTTGATCTTTTGTTCTTTCAGATGAATTTTGTTATTATTTCTATGTCAGTAAAATAGCTTCTTGGGAGTCTGATTGGGATAGCACTAACTAAGCAGATTAGGTAGTATTGTCATCTTTATTATATTTGCTTGACCCATCCAAGAGCACTTAGATCTGACATTATTTGTGTGGAAAATGTTCTATAGTTTTGTTCATGTTGTTCCTGACTTTCCCTTGGCAGATAGATTCCCAAATATTTTATGCTATCAACAGTTATTTCAAATGGAATTTCTCTTTGTATCTCTTGTGGTTGGGTTTTGTTAGTGGTATATAAAAATGTTCATGATTTATGTGGATTTATTTTTTATCCTGCAACTTTGCTAAAATTGTGGATTGTTTCTAATGGTTTTTAGTTGATTCTCTAGGATTCCCTAAGCATACTATCATATCATCTGCAAAGTGTGGTAATTTGGCTTCCTCATTACCTATTCTAATTACTTTCATCTTTTCTCAACTCTTATTGACAAAGCTAGCATTTCTAATACAATATCAAATGGTGATAGCAGGTAACCTTGTTTCAACCCTGATCTTATTGGGAATGGTTCCAGTTTATCCCCATTGCATATTATGCTTACTGATGGTTTTAAATAGATGCTATTGACTATTTTAAGGAAAAGTCCATTTATTCCTATACTTTCTAGTGTTTATAATAGGAATGGGTTGTGGATTTTATCAAATGCTTTTTTTTACATCTATTGAGATGATCATATGGTTTCTGTTAATTTGGTTATTGATCTAATCAATTATGCTAATAATTTTCCTATTATTGAACCAGCCCTGCATTCCTGGTATAAATTCTACTTCATCATAGTGTATTATCCTAGAGATGATTATCTGTAATCTCTGCTAATATTTTATTTAAGATTTTAGCATCAATATTCATTAGGGAGATATTCTTTCTCTGTTTTCAACCTACCTGGTTTAGGTATCAGTACCATGTCTGTGTCATAAAATGAATTTGGGAGGAGGCCTTCATTCCCTATTTTTTTCAAATAGTTTATATAGTATTGGAGTTAATTGTTCTTTACATGTTTGGTGGAATTCACATGTAAATCCATTTGGTCCTGGGGATTTTTTTCTTAGGGAGTTGATTATTAGCTTGTTCTATTTCTTTTTTCTAAAAAAGGATTATTTAAGTAAATTATTTCCTCTTCTTTTAATCTGGGCAATCTAATTTTTTGTAGGTATATCTCCATTTCACTTAGGTTGTCAAATTGATTGGCATAAAGTTGGGCAAAGTAACTCCTGATAATTGCTTTAATTTCCTCTTCGTGGGTGGATAATTCTCCCTTTTCATTTTTGAGACTAAAATTTTGATTTTCTTCTTTTTCTTTTCTAATCAAATTAACTAAAGTTTTATCTATTTTGTTGGTTTTTTTCATAAAACCAACTATTAGTTTTATTTATTAATTCAATAATTTTAGCTTCAATTTTATTGATCTCTCCTTTTATTTTTATAATTTCAAGTTTGGTATTTAATTGGGGGATTTTAATTTGTTCTTTTTCTAGCTTTTTTAGTTGCAAGCCCAATTTATTAATCTTCTCTTTCTCTATTTTATGCAAGTAAAAATCTAGAGATATAAAATTTCTTCTTATTACCATTTTGGCTGCATCTCACAAATTTTGGTAGGTTGTCTCATTATTGTCATTCTCTTGGATGAAATTATTATTTGTGTCTATGATTAGCTGTTTCATCCATTCATTCTTTAGGATGAGATTATTTAGTTTCCAATTTATTTTTGGTCTATTTTCCCCTGGCCCGTTATTGAATGTGATTTTTATTGCAACATGAAAAAGAAATGAATTTACTATTTCTGCCTTTCTGCATTTGATTTTGTGGTCTTTATGTCCTAATAATTGGTCAATTTTTTATGGGTTCCATGAATTGCCAAGAAGAAAGTGTATTCTTTTCTGTGTCCATTCAATCTCCAAACACAAAGATCTCCAAAGATCTATCATATCTAGTTTTTCTACTATTCTATTTACCTTTTTAACTTCTTTCTTAATTATTTTGTGGTTTGATTTATCTAGTTTTGAGTGACTAAGGTTGAGATCTCCCACTATTATAGTTTTGCTATTTCTTCTTGCAACTCTCTTCTTCTTTATGAATTTAGATGGCACACCACTTGGTGCATATATGTTTAATATTGATATTGCTTAATTATCTATGGTACCCTTTAGTAATACATAGTTTCCTTCCTTATCTCTTTTAATTAGATCAATTTTTGCTTTTGCTTGATCTGAGATTAGGATGGCTACCCCTGTTGTTTTTACTTCACCTGAAGCATAAAAATTCTGCTCCAGCCTTTTACCTTTACTCTGTATATATCACTCTACTTTAAATGTGTTTCTTGTAAACAACATATTGTATGATTCTGGCTTTTAATCCAGTCTTCTATCTACTTATATTGTATGGGAAAGTTCAAATTTATATTCAAATTTACAGTTAAAACTACTAATTCTGTATTTCCTGTTATCTTATTAACTCCAAATTATATTTTTCTCTTTCTTTTTTCCTTTTCCCTCCTCCACAGTATTTTACGTATGATCACTACTTGGCTCAAGTAGTCCTTTTGCTTTAGAGACCACCCTTTTTTACACTTTTCCCCTACTATTTCTCTTTTCCCTTCTATTTAGCCTACCCCTTCCCTTTTCCCCTTTCTCCTTTTACTTTTTTTTTTTTTTATAAGATGAGAGATGTTTCTTGTTAAAACCAAATAGATCTAATAATTTTTCTTTGGACCAAATCTGATGAGAGTAAGATTCACACAATATTTATCACCTTCCCTTCTTTCCCTCAATTATAATATCTTTTCTTTGCCTCTTACTGAGATGTCATTTCTCTCATTTTACCTCCACTTTCCCCTTTTTCTGTTATCATCCTCTTTCCATCTCTAGTTTTTTATTTTATAACAGTAAAATCAGATTATACATGTATACTCATATGTATACTCATAACAGAAATACATTTCTCAAGAGTTTCTCAAGAGTTTTTTTTTATTCTTTTTACTTTTTTATGCTTCTCTTTAGTTCTATATTTGGAGGTCAAAATTTTTGTTTAGCTCTGGTATTTTCATCAAAAATAAATGGAATTCAAGGGTTTCATTGAATACCATGTTCTTCCCTAGAAGAAAATGCTCAGTTTAGCAGGGCAATTTATTCTTGGCTGCATTCCAAGTTCCTTGCCCTTTGGAATATCAGATTTCAGGGCCTTCAATCCTTTAAAGTGGAAGCTGCTAGGACCTGAGTAATCCTTATTGTGGCTCCTTGACATTTGACTTGTTTCTTTCTGGCTCAATATTTTTTCCTTGGCCCCATTGTTCTCAAATTTAGCCACGATATGGGGTCTCTTTCAGAAGGTGTTTGTTGAATTCTTTCAATGCTCATTTTACCTTCTGATTCTATAATATCTGGACAGTTCTCTTTGATGATTTCCTGAAAGATAGTACCTAGGCTTATGTATTTAAGGGAGTCCAATAATCCTTAGATTGTCTCTCCTAGATCTATCTTCCAGGTCAGTTGTTTTCCCAATTAGGTTATTTTACTTTTTTTCTATTTTTTTTCCTTTACTGATTTTTATTGTCTCATTGAGTCATTTGGTCAATTCTGAATTTTAGTGAACTATTTTCTTGCTTTGCTTTTTTTTTTTTTACACTTCTTTTTGTATTTGTTCAATTGAATTTTTAAATTAGTTGTTTTGTTCAATGGATTTTTTCCTATTTCACAAATTCTGTTTTTAATGAGTTATTGTCTTTTTCTATTTCACAAATTCTGTTTTTTAAGGAATTATTTTCTTTTTCTGTTTCACAAATTCTGTTTTTCTGGGAGTTGCTTTCTTTTTCCATTTTATCAAATCTATGTTTTAATGAGTTATGTGCCTTTTCAATTTTAGTAAGTCTATAGTGAATTTTCTTCAGATAGTTTCTGTGTTGCCTTTTCCAACCCCTCTTGCAAATTTTTCATTTCTTTTGTCCATTTTTCTTGTACTCTCTTATAAGATATTTTAAAATTTCTTCTAGGAGAGCCTCATGTGATGGAAACCAAATCAACTTTGGGGCTTCATCTTGAGACAATTTGTCTTTAGCCTCCTCAGGGTTTGAAATTTGTTCTTTTCTTTCACCATAGAAGCTGCCTATCATCATAGTCCTCTCTACTTTTTTAATCCTTAAAAAAAAAAAAAAAAAAGTTAAGTTCTGCCTTTAGGGTTGGGGAGGTTTTCCAAGTAGCTGCAGCTGTGCTGGGTCAGTGCTGATTCTCTCCTGATTCTGGGTGGGCATGGCCAGGTCCCCTGAGATTCTGGTGCTTGGAATTCACTATTTATCTTTTGTGTTTCTCTTAGATGTTTTAGAACTTCTTTGCTGATCTACTGGCTTGCAACCAGGTCAGGGTGAACAGTACTGCTGTAGATTCCTGTAGATTACTCCCCCCAATTCTCTACCACGCAGAGTCTGCACTGCCCCAGACTCTGTGCTGTTTGTGCTGGTGTTTGTACTTAGCCTCTTGTGTTTCACAGTCTCCCTCCCATTTCCTATTGAAAGAGATCTTTTCTGGAAGTCTAAAATTATCTTCTGCTGATAACTTGTTGTACTCCCAATATTTGTGGGTTCTGCCAGTCCAGAGTTAATTCAGGGGCTGGATTTGCTAATTAGTCTGAGGACTGTAGAGAAGATCAGAGAGAAATATGTGTCATCTCCACCATCTTGCCTGCATATCCCCCAACTCATAGTTTTTGAGAGTTTGCTTGATTCACTGATAGGTTAAATACTTTTCCTAGGATGACAGATCATAAACTGAAATAGGTCTTCAGGCTTTAAAACTCAGCTTTTATCAACTATTGCTTCTATTGCATGTACATATGTAATGCATAAAAATGCACACATATTTGCATGTGATATGTATTATATATTCTGTAAATATATACATACATATAATATGTATATTACATGTTCACATATAATAGCTTAAAACTTCACTAAAGTTTTTGCCTTGTACATATGCATACATGTATGTGTGAATGTATAAATAAAAGTATTCATACATAGATATAACTGATGGATGAGCTTCATAATTTGATAGTGCATGTCAAAATTTAGACAACAAATATTCATTATTCACTTGATTTTTCAGTAGAATGAGGAGGTAAAACTCCTATGACTAAAAATCACTTTATTTGAGGAACTTCTACAATACTCTAGGGCCTAATACAACTAGTATAGTATCTGAGAATATGAACATCTGGAGGCTTTCACCACTCACTGGGAATCTTTCTTCAGTATGTAATCAGCACCTAGATCTCTTTTTTAGAATAGATCTTCCTCTTTTTTTCTAAGCAGTTATTTTTCAATAAAGCTAAATCACTCAAAGTTCTCCCTGATATATTTTCAATGAATATTAAATAACTTTGATGTCAGGATGGGAGACATCTTATTGGAAAAACCTTCAAGGAAACATTTTACTTTCCAAAATAAAATGTGTTATCTTTTATATAATTAACAAAAAATAAACACAGTGAAATTCTCTGTAAGTTATTTCAACCCATTGCTTGATAAAAAAAGATGGATACACTTGGGGAAACTTATTTTTCCCTATTAATGACCTCAGTGATGATGTCTTTGATGATTCTCAAAGAAATGCTTTTATAAGATAGGCACTATCTGACTGCAAATTCAGAGCTTATTAGTTTTGGAAGAGAATAACAAAAAAAAAAAAAAAAAAAAAAAAAGAAAATGTCCAGAAAAAAGTGAGCAAATTGAATCAAAAAGAAAAGACAAAGAAATAACATTTAGAGGGATCAAAAATACCCCAGGAAGTACAGAATGAAAGAGAAGGTAGTCAACAATATCAAAAATTTCTAAGGTTGTAAAGGATGGGGGCTGAAAATTGAATAGAGAATTTGGAGGTCATGATGTCATTGATGATATTCAAGAGAACATTTTCTAGAAGTAGAGTCAGTTTCAAGGAATTGAGAACAGAATTGGTGATGGAGGAAGGAGATATGGCAAAATTAATGTTCCTTCTAATCTGATTGTGAAAAAAAAATTGAGAGAAATGAGATCATAGTTCAAAGGAAAGAGAGAGTTAAGAGTTTATGTTTCTTTAAAAGCAGATATGAAATAAAAGGAGCTAGGGAGAGAATTAGATTGAAAATGCAAGTAAATAAAGATTATTGAGATGAAGTCCTAGAGAAGAATATTTGAGGGAAGAGTGGGACTATTTCCTACTGACAGGAAGGAAGGGAGAAAGGAAGAGAGGATATATTGGAGAGGTTTTTGTGGTTGGCTGTTACTTAATATCTAACACATTATTACTTCTTATAGTAAACTAAAATCAATTATTCATTAATGAATCAGCAATTGATTGTTATAGCCGTCTTAAAGTTATTGAAACAGCTTCCATTAGTGAAATAAGCAAGAAAATGTAAGATCAAGTTAAAATCTGACTTAATTCTATTAAAGTAGGCAGAATATCCACTGCCATTTAGAGATGTTACCCCAGAGAATTGGAGATATTTCTCACTAAACCTTAGTTAGAGTGAAGCAAAAGACGAGCCAGTATTACAGTCTTGGGCATAAAAACATATACTTTCATTTACAAGAACACAAGTGAGGCAAATAGGACTGCTTCTTGTGTAGTCTCCTATTACTTAGCTGGTACTGAGTCCTTAATTCATTGTCAGTGAAACTCCCTTTCTGCCAGAATTTTGGAATTGGTTGTGTTCCTAGTAAGGATACATCTTTTTCTTCCTTAAAATCATATTATTATTGAATTTCAGAGTTGGAAATTATATCACTGTCCACATGGTCCAACTCATTCCTGGGAAAGAATGCCCATTGTTATCTAGCTGACAAATGGTTATCCAGCCTTTGTGTGGAAATCTCTAGTGAGGGGGAGTCAACTACTTCTTAAGTCAGTCTATTTCACTGTTTCATACCTCTAATTGTTCAGAAATTTATCTTTACATCCAGCCTAATTTTACTTCTTTATAATTCTTACTCATTATTATTAATTCTGTTCTCCAAGACAGAAAGACTTAGCTTTCTTCCTCATGTCAGCATTTAAAACAATTGTCATAAGTATTTAATGGGATATAGGAAAAAGAAGGTTAGGGCTGGAATCAGAGGACCTGAGTTCAACTCCCACTTGTGATGTTTATTATCTATTGATCTTGACAAGTGGAGAGTTATCTTGAAGCTAATAGTAAATGATGAAGAGGATGGGAGTAGGCTGAAATAGTTGAAATGTTTAAATTTAAAAATGCAACATGTTATGATGGATAGGAAACCTATCAAAGTCACTGAAGTAAGGAGGCTTGAGTTCAAGTCTTGTGACTTTGATGCAGCCTCGCAACATCAAAGATTTAGGATTTCAACTTGTAATGACTTGTGACCAACTCATTTAAGCAAAGCTTCTTAAATTGTGGGATTATATGTGGGTGATCATAAAATTTTGATTGTCAGTGTTTTTTTATTTCTATGCCATTTTATATATATATATGTGTGTGTGTGTATATATATATATATATATATATATATATATATATATGAATTTCATGTAAGAAATTCATGTCATGTAAAACATATTATGTAAGGTCATGCAAGAAATTCTTGAGCAAAAAAGGGTCCTAAGTGAGAAAGATTTAAGAATTTCTGATTTAAGCTGTTGAAGCATCTAAGGCAACTTTCTGAGATCATGAGATGTCAAACAGTTGTTGAATTGATTTTCTTCCTGGGAACTTTCTGTGAAAATGAAATCGTAGATCTAATCTCATCCCATTCCAATGAACTTTGCAATATGATAGTTGGGAGAACATTACTGTGGTATTGCTGGGTGCAAAGAAATGGACTAATACAAAATCTTCCTTCTTTTTTAGTTTTAGAGAGAACATGAGGAGAACAATGTTTCTTGTCTAACCTTGCAATAGAAAAAAAAAAGGTGGAAACAGTGATAGTATAAAAAATGAAGAACACAGTGACAAATACAATATGTTCATGAGATGGTGGCTATTGAAGGACAAGAGGTGTCCCATTTCTGACTTTGCACCCCAGAACCTTGCACAATGTCTTACATATAATATGTGCTTAATTAATTATAGTTGAGTTAAACTTTCCCACATTCTAATTCCCGTGCTTTTCAGTGATTCAAAGCAATTCCAGAGGGATCATTCTTTATTCAACCATTCATATTTATGTTGAAGACTTTACTATTTAACAATCCTTGTCATATCTTTTTATCCTCAGTTCCCCTTCCAGTGTAACCAGTAAGTTGTCAAATGTCATTGTTTCTACTTTTACAATTCCTTTTATCTACTCACTAACTCCTAGCTAAATGGAGGATGAAGTGCCTAAATTCAAATCTATGCTTAGGCACTTACTAGCTATAGGATCCTGGGCAAATATTTAGCCTCAGTTTATCCCAGTTTCTTCATTTGTAAAATAGAGACAATAGTAACACTTACATCCCAGAGTGGTTGTGAGAGTCAACTGAATTAATAGTTATAAGGAACTCAGCCCAATGCTTGGCATGTAGTAAACACTATGTAAATATTAACTATTATTATAATTAGTTCAAGTATTCATTACCTCTCACCTAGATAGATGGTTGTCACAGCCTTCCAAAGTTACCTCTCTAGCCTGTCTCTTCCCTTTCTAATCTTCTCTCTACATAGCTACCTAATAGTTTTCCATAAGTGAAGATCTGACCATCATGACATCATACATCATCAAACCTAGTGGTTTCCTTTTGTCTCCAGAATGAAATATAAACTGTTTATCATTTAGTCTTTCACTTTACCATTTTTCTCATCTCATTTAGAAACTCTGTTGTTCGTTCAAATGCATCTTTTATTTATTCTTCATCCATGGCAGCCAGTCTCCCATCACTGGCTCTCATCCATGACTGGGTTGGTGTTCCCTCCTTATCTTTGTTTCACAGAATACTTTAAAAACTGCTCAAACAAAACTTTCTACAAAATGCCCTTCCTGATTCCCCTCCCCATATCTTCTCCTTTTCTAATTTTCTTATATACTGTATTTATTCTCTTTACTTTTCTCTATAAGTTATATATATATATATATATATATATACATATATATATATGTATATATATATATACATATATATATGTATATTATTGTTTGAATATAAACTACTTGTGAGCATCAATTGGCTTGTTAATTGTCTTTTTACTCTTAGCAGGTAACTCAGTACTGGACATAGAGTAAGCTCTTAATAAGTGTTTCCTGATTGGTTGATTAAGTAGGCTGGATATTCCATGGGTGCAATGGAAAGGACAGATAAAACAGGACTGAGAACGGATATGAAGTAACCAAGAAAAATCCTTTCTGAGGATGGTAATTGTGGATAAAGATGCTGAAAACTAATATTTAAGAGGGACATTGGAGACATTTTTATAATGAAGTTGAGGTTTTTTTAGGAGAAATAATCACAGAAATTGAAAGATATTCTTTTGGGAGGCAGAGAGAAAATTCTTATAAAAGGCATTTGGAGGAAAATAAAACCCTCTCCATCGACCTAGATACACTTTCCCGGTATGCCAATAATTCAACAAACACAGCTGTATATCTTTGACACCATATCATCATAAATAAAAATACTTTGGCATATATATTAGACTGCTCTTCAAGGATTGAAAATCACCCTTCAGGCATTCTTTTATTAACCACCTATTTTCCACAATCTGTCCCATACCTCCGCCTTCTATGCAATGAAAGAATTGCTCTCAGAATCCTTGAATTTCTTTGAGCCTCAATTCAGATACTACTTCATCCATTAGGCTTTCTCTGATTACTCTAATTGTAATGGCTCCCTCCATCCTTAATTTTCTTTGTTCTATATCTATTTATGAATTTATGGTCATAGATTTAAAGCTTGAAAGGACTTTAAAAGTCATCTAGTCCTACTGCCTAATTTTTAAGAATGAGGATTTGAGGTCCAGAGGAAGAGTGTGATATCTGCATTAACATAGATAGTAACAGAGGTGAGTGGGCTGCCATTATGTACTTCCTTGCTCCAGTAGAATGTAAGCTCTTAGAAAGCAGGCACTATTCTCTTTATGTCTCCAATCTCTAGAACAGTGTTTTATTACACAGTTGATTATTAAAATATTAAAATAACTAAAATATTAAAAAATCTATTAAAATAGCTTAAATTGAACTTTTAAGTAATCTAACCTCCTATACATTAGATTGAGATGAATCAGAAAGGCAAGACCAGACATTATATTAAGGGAAGCATTGAAGAACAGACCCAAGATATTCTGATTGTTTAGCATTTTCTCTAATGAGCTATATGTACTGTAATAGAAGTTATTGGTACTATTTAAAAATAATGGAAATCATAGTTCAATCACCTCATTTTACAAAGGAGGAAACTGAGGTTTAGAGAGATATGGAAATTAGAAATTTCCCAAGGTCACATAGATCATAAGGGTCCAGCTAAGAATGTGGATCCAAGTTTTCTTTCTCCAAATCTAGCTAGTTTTCTACTAATATAGCAGAATAATAACCACTAATGATGAATCACTAGGTCAAATTAATTCCTTTCTAATTTATTTATAACACCTACATATTCTTAGTTTGAAGGTCAACACTTCCCTGTCCTAGGTTGGGAGTCATAAATTCTTTTGAATCAAAGATGGCTGCTTTTCATGTAGATTTATTATGGCTATGTGTTGGCAGGAAAGATCTGCCATATTTTCCCATTGGTATAGGTGTTAATAATTTATCTTGCTCAGGCTAATTCAAGTAATATTTATCCAAGTAATGGAAAGGGAAAGGTACTAGTCCTCTGATTTTATTGGTATAGGGCTTTTCTGGATGAAAGAACTTCTTCCACTAATACAAGATGTTTATTTTTCTATAAGTCATGTAATTTGAAAAGAGTTGCCTAGAACACTGAAAGTGAAATGACTTTGCTAGTATTACTTGAAGTATGTTTGAGAAACAGAAGGATTTGAACTCAGATCTTTCTGACACTGAGACTAGTTCTCTATTTATTATACCATTGTTGTCACAAAAGATTTGGCTGAATTCTCCCACTCCCCCCATATCTACAATAGAAGATTACTGAGAACTGCTATTATAATCATTGCAAATATGATTACTGATTCCTAGTGTGATAGAAGTATTATTACAAATCCTTGAAGGGCTAATAGGAAGTGAGGAGGGAGGGACAGAATTTTTAGTCTATTTATACCTACTTTTTAAAAACTCAGTATCAAATAGGTGATAGACCTTTTATGCCTCTTTGAGAAATAGTATTGCATAATGGATAAAGATCCAGCCCTGAAGTTAAAATTTTGTCACTACTATAATCTGATTGTATAACAATCTGAAATCTTTGTTTAATTCACTTAATAGTCTATAAATTGCAGAACAGTTAGTTATCTGCTTTGGTGAATTTCCTCAGGGGGAATACCTTATTGTAAATGAAATCACAAATTCATAAACAAAATAGACCTTAGAAATCATCCAGTTGAACCCTGTCAGTTTTACAGAAGAGGAAACTGAAGTCCAAAGGCATAAAACAATTTTTCTGAGTGTATAAAGAAGTTTTGTTTTTTCCTCTAGAAATTTCAGGGATAGGGAAGAACCCTAAAGTACATATAATTCAAAATATTTTATTTTATTTTATTATTTTATCTTCTAAAATAAGGAGTTGAGATCTAGAAAAGCGACTTCTACAAAGATGAAGAATTAATATATGGAAAAGTTGGTAAAGTAACTTAGGTCTTTTTAACCAACTTCTCTTGTGTGAGAGAGGATCCTGAGGCTTTGCCATTTGTTTAGATATTGTATCCTAATGTTTGCTGCTATTACTATTGGACCTTCCTTTATGTTCTTAATATGTGGCACTATCACCTGATCTTTTGACATAACCCAGTAAACCTTGGTACTGGATATCTATTCTTTGGCTGCTTCCATATGCTTTCTAGCCTTTTCCTCCTCCCTGAAGCTGAAATTTCTACTATTTGTGATCTTTCTCAATTAGAATATGGGCTCCATGAGAGCCAGATATATCTTGCTTTTTCTTTATAGCTTCAACACGTACTTAACATATCACTTTTTTAAAGTAATAGATACATTAATAAATGTTTTTTCATCCATCCATCCAATTTTTTAATTCATTATTCCCAGTGTCCTTTCCACTATACCATTATACTTCCCATGAACTTGGACTTGGTTTATGAAACTTAGTTCAGTCTTAGTAGGTCAAAATCCCTGGAATGCTCTCAGAAAATATTCAAGACTCAGACACAGGGATAGGGGCTGGATCTGTGCTAGCATGAATAGAAGGAATTCCAAGGTAGGGAAGCTTCTACTAAAAATGAAGCTGAGTACCTTCTTTGCACAGCTTCTATTATGAGAGAATTCCCTAGAGAATTGAGAGGTTAAGTGATCGCAAGACCACACTGACAATATGTATCAGACAGAAGTAGAACTACTGAGCATCAATAATTAAAAATTCATGGATGTTATTTACTTAAGTAGGAATGGGGAAATGTTAGGTGTGTGGACTTTAAACTGTGAACTAAATCAGCTTTGATCAGAACAAACCTAGAATATATTCTTTTTATTTATTTATTTGATGAAAGATTCATTTTAGGGAAGACAATGGCTGTCTGGAGAAAATCCAATAGAGGACAATCAAAATGGAGAATGATCTTAAATTCAGGGCACATTGGAATCAGTAGAAGGTTCTAAGGATGTTTAGTCTGGAGAAGAGGAGAGTCAGGGGGAGCATCTGTCTTCAAGTATGTGAAGAGCTCTGATGTGGAGGAGAGGACTGACATATTTTGTTTGGATCTAGAAGACAAATCTAGGGAAAATGTGGACACTCCCCAAAAGTACATTTCAATTTGAAATCAGGGATAAAAACAATACCACCAACACCAGCAAAACACCTTCTTAAGAACGAGAGCTGTCCCCAAGTGTGATGGGCTGACTCTGCTCATTAGTGTGTTCCTCCTCCCTGGATGTCTACAAGCAAAGGCTGGATGGTACTTGGGAATCTTGAAAAAGAAATTCTCATCTGGCTATGGCATGAACATAATTGACCAAGTCCTTTAAAACTTGGAACTTCTGTTTTATTTTGATTTTGAGCATATGCACATATCTAAAAATTTTAAATCTAGCTACATACTTTCATAAGCATTCCATTTCCTTTTTCTTTTTTTGATACCCTTTATTTTTTATTATAGCTTTTTATTTACAAGATATATGCATGGGTAATTTTTCAGAATTTGACAATTGCAAAAACTTTTGTTCCAATTTTCCCCCTCGTTACCCTCGTTCCCTCCCCATAGATGGCAGGCAGACATGTATTGACATGTTAAATATGTTAAATATATATGTTAAATATATGTGTACATATCCATAGTTATTTTGCTGCACAAGAAGAATTGGACTTTTAAATAATGTACAATTAACCTGTGAAGGAAATAAAAAATGCAGGTGGACAAAAACAGAGGGATTGGAAATGCTATGTAGTTGTTCATACTCATTTCCCAGAATTCTTTCACTAGGTGCAGTTAGTTCTATTCATTATTGAATAAATGGAACTGACTTGGTTCATCTCATTATTGAAGGGAGCCACATCCATTAGAATTGATCATAATATAGTATTGTTGCTGACATATAATGATCTCCTGGTCTTGCTCATTTCACTCAGCATCAGTTCATCAGCCTTTCTGAAATCATCCGGTAATTTCTTATAGAACAATAATTTTCTATAACATTTATATACCACAATTTATTCAGCCATTCTCTAATTGAGGGGCATTCCCTCAGTTTCCACTTTCTGGCCACTACAAAAAGGGTTGCCACAAACATTTTTGCACATATAGGTCTCTTTCCCTTCTTTAAGATCTCTTTGGGTTATAAGCCCAGTAGTAAAACTGCTGGATCAAATGATGTGCACAGTTTGATAACTTTTTGAGCATAGTTCCAAATCACTCTCCAGAATGGCTGGATGTATTCACAATTCCACCAACAATGTATCAGTGACCCAGTTTTCCTCCATCCTCTCCAACATTCAGCATTATCTTTTCCTGTCATCCTAGCCAATCTGAGAGGTTTGTAGTAGTATCTCAGAGTTGCCTTAATTTGGATTTCTCTGATTAATAATGACTTGTAGCATCTTTTCATATGGCTAGAAATAGTTTCAATTTCTTCATCTGAGAATTGTCTGTTCATATCCTTTGACCATTTATCAATTGGAGAATGGTTTGATTTCTTATAAATTAGAGTCAATTCTTTATATATTTTAGAAATGAGGTCTTTATCAGAACTTTAACTATAAAAATGTTTTCCCAATTTATTGTTTCTCTTCTAATCTTGTCTGCATTAGTTTTGTTTGTACAAAAGATTTTTAATATTCAATTTAATCAAAATAACCAAAATTTTCTATTTTGTGATCATTGATGCTCTCTAGTTCTTCTTTGGTCACAAATTTCTTCCTTCACAGGTCTGAGAAATAAACTATCCAATGTTCTTCTAATTTATTTATAATTTATAAATTTATTTATTTATAATTTCATTCTTTATGCCTAGATCATGAATCTATTTTGACCTTATCTTGGTGCATGGTGTTAAGTGTGGGTTAATGCCTAATTTCTGCCATACTAATTTCGAATTTTCTCAGAAGTTTTTCTCGAACAGTGAATTCTTATTCTAAAAGCAGGGGTCTTTGGGTTTGTCAAACACTAGATTATTAAAGTATTGACTTTTTTCCTTTGAACCAAACCTATTCCACTGATCACCTAATTTATTTCTTAGGTAATATCAAATGGTTTTGATAACCACTGCTTTATAATATAATTTTAGATATGGTACAGCTAGGCCACCTTCATTTAATTTTTTTTTTTTTTCATGAGTTCCCTTGAAAGTCTTGACCTTTTGGGAAAAGGAAAAGGAGAATAAGGGAAGGGATTTGGAGGGAGGGGGGAGGGATACTAAAAAAAGGGAGGGTTGCGCATCACAAGTGGGGTCTATAAATTAAATATCGGGGAAGGGGTTCAGGGGGGTCAAGGGAAAAAGCATAATCTGGGGATAATATGATGGCAGAAAATACAGAATTAGTAATTTTAGCTATAAATGTGAATGGGATGAACGCTCCCATCAAACGGAGACGGATAGCAGACTGGATCAAAAGTCAGCACCCTACAATATGTTGTTTACAGGAAACACACTTAAAGCAGGGAGATACATACATAAAGGTAAAAGGTTGGAGCAGAATCTATTATGCTTCAGGTAAAGCCAAAAAAGCAGGGGTAGCTATCCTTATCTCAGATCAAGCAAAAGCAGAAGTTGATCTAATTAAAAGAGATAAGGAAGATATCCTGCTGAAAGGTAGCATAAATAATGAAGCCATATCAATACTAAACATATATGCACCAAATGGTATAGCATCTAACTTTCTAAAGGAAAAGTTAAGAGAATTGCAAGAAGAAATAGACAGTAAAACTATAATAGTGGGAGATCTCAACCTTGCACTCTTAGATTTAGACAAATCAAACCACAAAACAAATAAGAAAGAAATTTAAAAAGTCAATAGAACATTAGAAAAACTAGGTATGATAGCCCTTTGGAGAAAACTGAATGGCAATAGAAAGGAATATACTTTCTTCTTAGCAGTTCATGGATCCTATACAAAAATTGACCATATATTAGGACATAAAGATCTCAAAATTAAATGTAGGAAGGCAGAAATAATGAATGCCTTCTTCTCAGATCACAATGCAATAAAAGCTACATTCAGTAAGAAGTTAGGGGTAAATAGATCAAAAAGTAATTGGAAACTGAATAATCTCATCTTAAATAATAACTGGGTGAAACAGCAAATTATAGAAACAATTAATAATTTCACCCAAGGTAATGACAATGATGAGACATCATACCAAAATCTGTGGGATAAAGCTAAAGCAGTAATAAGGGGAAATTTTATATCTTTAGAGGCTTATTTGAAGAAAACAGAGAAAGAGAAGATTAACGAATTGGGCCTGCAACTTAAAAAGCTAGAAAAAGACCAAATTAAAAACCCCCAACAAAAAATTAAACTTGAAATACAAAAATTGAAAGGTGAAATCAATAATATTGAAAGTAAAAAAACTATTGAATTAATAAATAAAACCAAGAGTTGGTTTTATGAAAAAGCCAATAAAATAGATAAACCTTTGGTAAATCTGATCAGAAAAAAGAAAGAGGAAAATCAAATTGTTAGTCTTACAAATGAAAAGGGGGATCTTTCCACCAATCAAGAGGAAATTAGAGAAATAATGAGTTACTTTGCCCAACTTTATGCCAATAAATTTGATAACTTAAGTGAAATGGATGACTTCCTACAAAAATATAGGCTTCCTAGATTAAAAGAGGAGGACATAAATTGCTTAAATCATCCCATTTCAGAAAAAGAAATAGAACAAGCTATTAATCAACTCCCCAGGACCAGATGGATTTACATGTGAATTCTACCAAACATTTAAAGAACAATTAGCCCCAATGCTATATAAACTATTTGAAAAAAAAAGGGATGAAGGAGTCCTACCAAACTCCTTTTATGACACAGACATGGTACTGATACCTAAACCAGGTCGATCGAAAACTGAGAAAGAAAATTATAGACCAATCTCCTTAATGAATATTGATGCTAAAATCTTAAATAAGATATTAACAAAAAGACTTCAGAAAATCATCCCCAGGATAATACACTATGATCAAGTAGGATTCATACCAGGAATGCAGGGCTGGTTTAATATTAGGAAAACTATTAGTATAATTGACCCTATTAATAATCAAATTAATAAAAACCATATGATCATCTCAATAGATGCAGAAAAAGCATTTGACAAAATCCAACATCCATTCCTACTAAAAACTCTTGAGAGTATAGGAATAAATGGACTATTCCTTAGAATAATCAGGAGCATATATTTAAGACCTTCAGTAAGCATAATATGCAATAGAAATAAACTGCAACCTTTCCCAGTAAGATCAGGAGTGAAACAAGGTTGCCCACTATCACCATTACTATTCAATATAGTACTAGAAATGCTAGCCTCAGCAATAAGAGCCGAGAAAGAGATTCAAGGAATTAGAGTAGGAAATGAGGAAATCAAACTATCACTCTTTGCAGATGACATGATGGTATACTTAGAGAACCCCAAAGACTCTGCTAAAAAGCTATTAGAAATAATTCAGAATTTTAGCAAAGTGGCAGGATACAAAATAAATCCACATAAATCCTCAGCATTTTTATATATCACCAACAAAATGCAACAGCAAGAGATACAAAGAGAAATTCCATTGCAAACAAATGTTGAGAGTATAAAGTATTTGGGAATCCATCTACCAAAGAATAGTCAGGAATTATATGAGAAAAATTACAAAACACTTGCCACAAAAATAAAGTCAGATTTAAATAATTGGAAAGACATTCAGTGCTCTTGGATAGGCTGAGCGAATATCATTAAGATGACAATACTCCCCAAAATAATCTATTTATTTAGTGCTATACCAATCAGACTCCCAAGGAACTATTTTAATGACCTAGAAAAAATAACAAGAAAATTCATATGGAAGAATAAAAGGTCGAGAATTGCAAGGGAACTAATGAAAAAAAAAGTCAGAGGAAGGTGGTCTAAGTGTACCTGATCTAAAGCTGTATTATATAGCAACAGTCACCAAAACCATTTGGTATTGTCTAAGAAATAGACCAGTAGATCAGTGGAACAGATTAGCTACAAAGGACAAAAAAGGGTACATCTATAGCAATCTAGTCTTTGACAAACCCAAAGATACCAACATTAGGGATAAAAATTCATTATTTGGAAAAAAGTGTTAGGAAAACTGGAAATTAGTATGGCAGAAATCAGATATGGATCTACACTTACCACCATATACCAAGATAAGATCAAAATGGGTCCATGATTTAGGCATAAAGAATGAGATAATAAATAGATTAGAGAAACAGAAAATAGTCTACCTCTCAGACCTGTGGAGGAGGAAGGAATTTATGACCAGAGGAGAACTAGAGATCATTATTGATCACAAAATAGAAGATTTTGATTACATCAAACTAAAAAGTTTCTGTACTAACAATACTAATGCAAACAAGATTACAAGGGAAGTAACAAATTGGGAAAATATTTTTAAATTTAAAGGTTCTGACAAAGGTCTCATTACCAAAATATATAGAGAAGTGGCCCTAATTTATAAGAAATCAAACCATTCTCCAATTGATAAATGGTCAAAGGATATGAACAGACAATTCTCAGATGATGGAATTGAAATTATATCCACTCATATGAAAGAGTGTTCCAAATCACTACTGATCAGAGAAATGCAAATTAAGACAATACAGAAATACAGTTCTCAACAGTTCTTTTTATCTTTTTCTGCTTCTCCTGAGTCCTATAGTTGGAGATCAAATTTTTTGTTTAGATCTGGTTTTTTCCTTAGAAATAAATGGAATTCATCTGTTTCATTAAATGTCCATCTTCTTCCATGGAAGAAATGCTCACCTTAGCTGGGTAGTTTATTCATGGCTGCATTCCAAGTTCTTTTGCCTTTTGGAATATCAGATTCCAAGCCTATTGATCTTTTAATGTGGAAGCAGCTAGATCCTGAGTGATTCTTATTGTGGCTCATTAGTATATGAAATTTTTTTTCTGGCTGCTTGTAATATCTTTTCCTTAATCTGATAGTTCTGAAATTTAGCCATAATATTCCTTGGAGTTTTTATTTTAGGGTCTCTTTCAGAAGGTGTTCGATGAATTCTTTCAATGCCTATTTTACCTTCTGATTCTATTACTGGGCAGTTCTCTTTGATGATTTTCTGTATGATAGTGTCTAGGCTCTTTTTTTTTTTATCATAATTTTCAGGAAGTCCAGTAATCCTTAGATTATTTCTCCTAGATCTATTTTCCAGGTCTGTTGTTTTTCCAAGTAGATAGTGAACATTTTTTCTATTTTTTCCATTATTTTTTTTTGTTTTGTTTTTGCTTGATTGATTTTTGATGTGTCAACAAATCATTCATTTCTCTTTGTTCAATTCTGATTTTAATGAGTTATTTTTTCATTAGCTTTTTATTTTTTACTTCTTTTTGTATATGTCTAATTGAGTTTTTAAATGAGTTGTTTTGCTCTATGGAATTTTTTTTTCCATTTAACAAATTTTTATTTTTTTTACTGAGTTATTTTCTTTTTCCAAATCACAAATCCTACTTTTCTGGGAGTTCTTTATCTTTTCCAATTCACTCAGCTGTTTCCCTGGGAGTTCTTTATCTTTTCTAATTCATATTTCAGGAGGTTCTTTTCTTTTTCCAAATTTTTCAAATTTTTCTTTAAGTGAATTATATGCCCTTTCCATACTCTCTTGCAGAGCTTCTCTTTCCTTTCCTCATTTTTCTCCTAGTTCTCTTTTAAGTTTTTTGTAGTTTCATCTAGGAGAACCTTGTGTGACAGGGACTAGGTTACAACCCCCTTTGGGGTTTTGTTTGGAGACTGTCTGCTATTAGTCTCCTCACAGTTGAAAACCTGCTCTCTTTTTGGATAAAAGCTATGGATGGTTAGCATAAGCTTGGCTTTTTTACTCTTTTTTTTAAAGCCCTTAGTGTGTGCCTTTAGGGCAAGGTGGTTTCCAGCTTCTTCTGTAGAACAGAGATGGATAAATGGACAGTAGCTGTTCTACATATGGGCTGCTAAAAATGACTGAGCAGCAGAAATGCTCCAGGAAGAGCCCTATACTGGAAGTGTTTCTGCCCTGGGAAGCACAGCCCTACTGAGAAAGTTCTATTGCCCCAGGTAGAGTCCCTTCCTCCCCCCATGTAGATTTGTTGCTGTCTGGGGCAAAAGCCCCTTGCTCCAGATTGGAGCTGCACAGCTACGCTGTGGTCTGTGCTGAATCATTTCTGGTGCTGGGTGGATGCAGCCAGATCCTGTTAGATTCTGGCGGGTTTTTTTGGAGTATACTCTTCCTTTGGCATTTGTGTTACTTCTCTCATGATCTACTTTGCAACCAAAGCAAAGCAGCCAACGTTTGGTAGTGTCCTCTCTGCAAAATCTCAACCTGCTGAGACCGCCTCCACCTCTTTCCACTCAGTGTGCTAGTCTCTGCATTATATCTCCCTGCCTGTACTGGCCTACTCCCGCTGATCAGGGCAAACTTTTTCTGGTGATCTTCCAGATTATTTTTGGTTGGTATTTTGTTGTACTCCCAATATTTGTGGATTTTATCAGTAAAGCACTATTTCTGAAGCTGAATTTAGTAATTAGTAGTGAGGGTAGAAGAGGAGCTTAGAATTTCTTGTGTATCTTCTCTACCATCTTGGCTCCACCCCCTTTTTCTTTGTCATTAAATTTTATTTGGAGTTTTTTTTTCTTCGACTATAGTTTAAAATTACCTTATGAGTATCCAGATATTTACAATATTGAGCAAGTCATTTAATTCTATTTGTCTTAATTTCCTCATCTGTAAAATGAGTTGGAAAAAGAAATGGTAAATTATCTTTGCCAAGAAAATCCAAATGAAGTCATTAAGTTGGATAAGAATCAGAAAAAAAAAGCCCATATATTTGAATGTTTTGTGAATGTCAAATTCATAAAAAACAATTGACTTGATGTGAAAAAATACTGAAGCTTTGTGAAAACAGCTTGCTTTCAGGCAGATTAAGCAACTGGTATATAATAATGTCCTGCAAGTACTTTAGGGAAACTCTTTTATCTTATCTGTGACTATATTTGTATTTTATTGAAGCAATTGATTGATGCAGTGATTTTTTAAATACACAAACTAATCAATCTATTCTGAATATTTGATGAGAAAAATTTTGGTTACATGGGAATTTTTAATGTAGACAAAATGATATTTTGATATCCTAGAATGCTAGGTTAATGAATAAAATATAAAACTGTAAAATGCAGGATAATATGATTGAAACACTAGAACAGAAATCTCTGAAAGGCAGGAACATGTTCTTATACATTTTTGAATACCTCTTAACATTTCCTAATACACATTGAATAAAGTTTATTTGAATGAATGAATGAGTATGTAAGTGAATGTAGCTATTCAATATGACAGAGGAATAGAATGACTAAATTCAGTTGCTCTTTTAGCTTTCACCTCTTAAATACTTTTGTTATAACTGCTACATTAATTTCAGTACACATTCCATTTGTAATGGGTTTCTTTCTATCTAATGGGCCTTCTTGTGGAGCCTGTGAAAATTCCTGGAGTTGAAGGATGGTGTTCTACTTGATGAACATCAAGGAGGCCAGAAGCATTTCAGTCGTGTCTTCTTTCTTTCTTCTTTTATAAAAGGAATTAAATAAGTGTTTATTTAAAATTTTTATTCATTAGTTTCCAATATTTACTTTTGTAATATTTTGATTTCCATTTTCCCTTCCCTTTCTCTGCTCCTACTTCCCCAAGACAATAAGTAATTTCATATAGATTACACATGTACAATCATATTAAATATATTTACATATTATTTGTGTTCTGACAGAAGAATCTAAAAAGGGGGAAATGATGAAGATGAAAAAAAAAAACAGTGAAAATAGTATTCTTTGATCTGCATTCAGATTACATAGTTCTTTCTCCAAAGGTAGAAAGCATTTTCATCATGTCATCTTACTCTTCTTGGGGTTTTCTTGGCAAGTATTGTTTGCCATTTCTTTTTCCAGTTATTATACAGATGGAGAAACTGAGATAAACTGGATTAAGTTACTTGACCAGGGTCATATAGCTAGTAATTGTAAGATTTGAACTTGTCTTCCTAACTCCAGGCCTGATATTCTAATCATTAACCCATCTTGCTACCAGATGGAAGAGTACATGAAAATATTAAATGATTTGGAAAGTAGTAAGTTGACAAGTTATGTGTATCCCTAGAAACCAAACACAGAACTTTAGATTTTATTCTGCAGAAAATAGGGAGCCACTGAAGTATATTTGGATGACATGGGCAGACCTGAATCTAAAAGTTCAATTCCACAGTTGAGTAGAAGATTGAGAGGAGCAGGGAAAGACAAGCTAGTTAACTTAATGTTTAGTCCAGTGCAGAATTCCAGTATGGTGAGGAGAGTCTGTACCAGGGTAATATCTACATCAAAGGAAAGAATGAAAGATTTCAGGAAGATAGACTTATCCATACTAGAAAGCTAAAAGAATGTAGAGGGTGTGGGATGTCCAGACATTTAATATAGTGCAACTTAATTCAAAACATTTATTAAGCACCTGCCATATACAAGGCACCATTCAAAATTGAGCCATGAAATAATGCCAGGGTGTGTGGGGCAGATCCAAGATGGTGGAGTGAAGCCAAGAAGCTACTTAAGCTTTCCACATTCCCTTAAAGACTATATGAAATCAAGCATCTGAGCAGAATCTGGAATGATAGCTTATGAAGAGATGAAATGAAACTGCATTTCAAAATAGCTTGGAATGAGTACAAGAAAGGTCAGACTCACTGGGGTAAAGGGGTGCTCAGCCCAGCTCAGAGAATATCCAGGAAAGCCAATGAGAGGGCCTAAATCACACCAAATGATCAACTGTGACACTCAGTCCTATCTCAATAGCAGAGTAAACTAGTGGCCCAGCCTCTAGTTCCAGGGGAGAGGGCAAATCGCCAACCTGGGAAATTAAGCAGCAGCAGGAAAGGCTAGGTAGAGCTACTCCTTGCTGTGAGCAAAATACCAAGCACAAGGAGAACCTGTGTTCAAAGCTAAATTTTAGAGCTGCACAAGAAGCTTGGCTCAGCATCTCCTGTATGCCCAGAGCAGAACTCAACCTCAAAAGTCACAAAATTGGAAAAAAAGAACGGAAGAAAGGAAGGAAGGGAAGAAGACAAGCAAGATGGAAGGAAAGAAAGATGGAAGGAAGGAAGGAAAGAAAGAAAACTAGAACCAAGAAATGTAAACTAATGACTATGAGGCATCAAGAATGAACCAAACCAAAAAAAATGGAAGGAAATATCTCATTGAAAAACCAGCTGACCTTAAAATAGATCCAGGAGAGACAATGTAAAAATATTGGTCTACTTGAGGACCACAGTCAAAATAAAAGTAAATAGTTTGGATAGCATCCTTCAAGAGATCATCAAGGAGAATTGCCCTGATAGACTAGAATCTGAGTGCAAAATAATCATTGAAAGAATACATCAATCACTTCTGGAAAGAGATCCCACAAGGAAAATACCTAGACACATTCTTGTAAGACTCCAGAACTATAATCTCATGAAAAAAATATACTGCAAGCTATCAGAAAAAAAAAATTCAAATGTATCAAGGAAATAGAGTTAGGATTACCTAGGATTTGGGAGCTTAAATAAAGATTAGTTAATTAAATTCAAAAATTAAATACAAATCAGAAAATCTGAAAATCAAAGATGACAATGAAATTGAAACTATGAAAACTATTGAACTAATTAATATAACTAAGAGTTGCTTTTATTAAAACAACAACAACAACAACAAACTAGGGGCAGCTAGGTAGCACAGTGGATAGTGGCAACACCAGCCCTGAAGTCAGAAGGACTGAGTTCAAATCTGTTCTCAAATACTTAACACTTCCTAAATGGGTGACTCTGGGTAAGTCACTTAACCCCAATTGCTTCAGCAAAAACAAACAAACAAACAAATAAATAACCAAAAATAGATAATTCTTTGGCTAATTTGATTGGAAGGAAAAACAAAACAAAACAAAACAAAACAAATTATCAGCATCAAAAATGAAAAGAGTGAACTTATTACCAATGAAGAAGAAATTAAAGGAATAATTAGGAGTTATCCAATTGTGTGCTAACAAATCTGACAATCTAAGTGAAATGGATGAACATTTACAAACATATGAATTGCTCAGATTGGCAGGAAAGAAAATATATTACTTAAATAACCCCATTTTGGGAAAAAAAATTGAACAAGCCATTAATGAATTCCCTAAGAAAAAAATCTCCAGAACAAGCTGGATTTATAAATGAATTCTGTTAAACAATTAAAAACAATTAATTCCAATATATCAATTATTTGGAAAAATAGGCAAAGAGTCATTTCAAATTCCTTCTATGACACAAATATGATGCTGATACCTAAACCAGTAAGTTCTAAGATACAAAAAGAAAATCATAAACCAATCTCCCTAATGAATATTTATGCAAAAATTGTAAACAAAATCATAGAAAAGAGATTACAAGAATTTATCAGCAAGATAATTTACTATGAGAAGTGGGATTTATACCAGGAATGCAAGGCTGGTTCATATAAAGAAAACTACTGGCATCATTGACTATATGAAAAACAAAAGTAACAAAAATCACGTGATAATCTCAATAGATGAAGAAAAAGTTTTTGAGAAAATGCAGTATGTATTCCTATGAAAAACACTAGAGAATATAAGAATAAATGAAGTTTTACTTTAAATGATAAGCAGCATCTGTCTAAATCCAACAGCAATCATTATTTGTAATGACAAGAAGCTAGATGCATTCCCAATAAGACAGAATTGAAACATTATCAACACTATTATTCAATATTATAGTAAAAATGTAGGCTTTAGCACTAGAAAAGGAAAAGAAATTAAAGGAATTAGAGAAGAAAATGAGGAAATAAACTATGAATCTTTGCAGATGATATGATGGTTTACTTAGAGAATCAACCAAAAATCTACTTAAAACAATTAACAGCTTTAGCCAAATTTCAGAATATAAAATAAACCCACAAAAATTGTATCACCATTTCTATATGTTATTAACAAAGCCCAGCAGCAGGAGATAGAAATAAATAATCCATTTAAAATTACTATAGGCAAAATAGAATATTTGGGTTTCTACCTGCCAAAACAAAACTAGGAATTATATGAACGCAATTACAAAAACAAAAACAAAAACAAAATTTATTATACAAAGTCAGATCTAAACAATTAGAAAAACATCAATTCCCCATGAATAGGTTGAGTTAATATAATAAAAATGGCATTTCTACCTAAATTAGTGCACTTGTTCAGTGCCATACCAACCAAACTACCAAAATATTGCTATAGAAGTAGAAAAAATTATAAAATTTATCTGGAAAGGCAAAAGATCAACAATATCAAAGTAATTAATGGAAAAAAGCAAAGGATGGTGGCCTACCAGTATCAGACCTAAAATTTTATTATAAAGCAGCAGTCATCAAAACCATCTGGTATTGGCTAAGAAATAAAGTAGTGGATCAGTATTAGGTACACATGACACAATAATCAAGACTTATAACAATCTAATACTTGTCAAATCCCCAAACTCTATCTTTTGGGATAAGAACTCACTATTTGACAAAATCCCTTTCTATATATATATATATTTCTCTCTCTCTCTCTCTCTCTCTCTCTCTCTCTCTCTCTCTCTCTCTCTCTCTCTCTCTCTATATATATATATATATATATATATATATATGTATGTATGTATGTATGTATATAAGTATATATAAAATTTTAAGAGACAATTTTTAAATTTTGTGGTTAATCTGCTTAGTGAGTCATCAGAGGAAATTAAATTTTGGCTCTTATGAGTCAATTTCAGAGGTTTTTGATATTAATCTAATAGTGTGATTACTACAGTTAACAATTAGTGGTTAACAAACTAGAAAAATTTTGGTACAAAAGTCATATTGATATAGTATTTCTAGTATATTGAGTGTTAAGAAAGCTCAATTTCTTTATTTATGAATGAAATAAATAGAAATACAAATTTGAGTATTTTCTTCCTAAATATTGAGAGGTCATGTAGTAACCATAATTTTGGAAAACCATGGCTCTGGACAATAATGTGTAGATAGATGAATAACTTATAAAGTATTTCTCTTGGTATTTAGATACTGGCAAACAAATCAGATGGACAAATTTGACATATGCTTCAACAGAAAGAAGAGGATAGATTGGATTGCCAGTGGTAAAATGCAAAAATCATTATTTTTCTTGAGAAGGTAAAGTGGTATTCAGTGTTGTCAAAAAATGAAACATAAATGGATCTTTGCTGGCTTACATTGACATAGAAAAACACAAATATACTTTTATATACTACTATATTTTAAAATTTATTTCATTAAACACTCCCCAATTTATTCTGTTTTGGGGGCCATATTATAGCCTTTAAGCTTGACGCTTCTTATATAAGATAGACGAATAGGCTCCAAGTCAGGATCACTTGGGTATGTGTCCTGAATTCAACTCTTACTGGCCATATGACTCTGGGCTAGTCATTTAACTTTTAAGTTATGTGAGTTGTTGTTAATTCTTAAGAAGATCAATGTCATCATGAGGATAATGTCTAATGTATTGGATTTAAGTGAGGCAGAACTGTTCAAAGTCAAATTGTCAGCTTTACTCTCTCCTCCAGAACAAGAAGTAAGACAGAAGTCAAGATGACTAGCATTGGCCTTGGATGCAGAGGATGTGCTTGACATTTCTAAATTAAGATCTTCAAGTTTGACTGAGGCAATGTCCATTCATTGACCAAAGACTAGTTAAGAATTGAGACAAAATGTTATAATTTACCATCATAAAAATATCAATCTTAGAAGAGAAGACACTCAACATTTCTGCTCAGAAAAAAATGCTATTTACACTCATTCTAAGACATCAAAACTTAAACAATGTGCCACCAAATCTTCTGCTGAGGGGATATGATTGGCCATTCATGAAAGCCAGAGTGATTTGGCTTTAAAGGCATCATTAAGTAGGTCCATTTGAAACATTATGGGTTGCTCCATTGGACTCCTTTGGAAAAAAAATGTCTTTTTTTCAGAGCTATATTTCAAGAAATACCAAATTAAAACTACACAGGACAAAAAATAAAATTTTCTCAGCCTTTAGAAAAAAATATTTTATTATGAATGTGGGAATCATCTGTCTATACATATGACCACTGACATATTAGAGATAAGATCAGAATTTATAATATGTAAATGCAGAAAGAACATTGATGAGAAGACAGTGTATAATTAAGAAGATTTAAACCTGATATATTAAAATAAATTACTGAAGATTTAAAGTTGATAACAGAAATTATATTGACACAGACTACAATAATTTGATCCAGAAGTTAAATCAAGGTAAATTAATTGTTACAATAAGGAGTTCAAAAGAACCCTGAAAGTATCTTAAGATATATTTGAATTACGCCAAAAGGGAGAGAGATGACTGCCAAAGACATCAATGGATTAGAATATAAACTTATTTATAAAATTTTATTAAGGGTGATGAAAAATTATAAGAACAGCATCTCATAAAATAGAGAAATGGTAAGCAGTCAAACTAGCCTAAAGAAAGCTTGACAAGATAATCAACTAGTCAAAGTCAACTTAAAGTCATTTAAGAATGAAAATAAAAAAGAGAACTACAGACAAGAAAAATGGAAAAGATTTAAATAAAATAAATAATATTTAATTTTAAAAAATGAAAAAGATTTAAATAAAATAAATAATATTTAATTAAAAAAATAAAATAATAAAAAAATAAATTATTGCAAAAATGTTTTTCCATTTAGGATAGTGGGAAATACCAATCTTGAACTTAATATTTCAGGTCCTGAAGTATTATGGAAGAAAAAGAAGTAATACCAAAGAGAACAGTGATGAGAAAAGCTGACGTTTTGGAGCAAGTACACAAAAGACAAGATCCTGCTGGATATAATAAAATTGTGGGGATCTCAAGATAACTAAATGAGGGGAAGATACAAAAAGTGTGGTAAAACCTCAGGTTTTATTGATTTCACTCTCCCTTATTCCCCCCAAAAAGTGACTGAGAGAACCTCAGAAATTCCTGAGCATGCCTACTTTCTCAACCATACAAATGTTTTTTTTTTTTAATAATAGCTTTTTATTTTCAAAATATATGTAAAGATAGTTTTTAACATTCACCCTTGCAAAACCTTGTGTTCCAAATTTTTCCCTCCCTTCCCCCACCCTCTCCCCTGGAGAGCAAATTATATAATATGTTAAACATGTACAATTAGTCTATACACATATCCACATTTATCATGCTGTACAAGAAAAATCAGATCAAAAGAAAAAAAATGACAAAAAAAACCAAGCAAGCAAACAATAAAAAGGTAGAAAAATTATGATCACATACACATTCAGTCCAAATAATCCTTTTTTCTGGATGTAGATGGCTCTCTACATAACAAGATCACTGGAACTGACCTGAATTACCTCATTGTTGACAAGAGCCACATTCATCAGAATTAATCATCATACAATCTTGATGTGTACAATGGTTCTATTCACTTCATTTAGCATCAGTTCATGTAATATCTCCAGGCCTTTTTGAAATCATCCTGCTGATATTTTCTTATAGAACAATAATATTTCATAACATTCATATCATAAAACATTCAGCCATTTTCCAACTGATGGGCATCACTAAGTTTCCAGTTCCTTGCCACTACAAAAAGGGCTGCTACAAACATTTTTGCACATATGGGTGCTTTCCCCTCTTTTTATAATCTCATGCTATACACCATGAGAGACACTGGTGGATCAAAAGGTATATAGAGTTTGATATCTCTTTGGGCAGAGTTCCAAATTGTTTTCTAGGATGGTTGGATCAGTTCACAACTCTACCAGCAAAGTATCAGTGTCCCAATTTTTCCACATCCCTTTCAACATTTATCACCATCTTTTTCCGTCATGTTAGTCAATCTGAGAGGTGTGTAGTGGTACCTCAGAATTGTCTTAATATAATTTCTCTGATCAATAGTTATTTAGAGCATTCTTTTCATATGATAGGAAATGGTTTTAATTTCTTCCATACAAAATCTTTTTGATAGCTCCATAAGTGAGATGAGGATATCTTTGAGGAGGGAAGTCAGCAGGGAACAAGAAAACTTTCAAAAGTCTTATTTAATAATGGATCTCATCTTTATTATTTCAAAATTGAAACTGTCCTTGTACAATTTTATATATATATATATATATACATATATATATGTATATATATTTCCAAGATTAATCAACTAAGTTATTATTTCTACTCTAATCATACTTCTAGTCACTCTGTCCCCAAACCCCTAAAAATCATGGTCTGTTTGAACTTCTTTTTTAGTCAGGTTCTTTGTACTCACCACCTTTTTCTTTACATGCTCCTCAAACAAACAAACAAGAGTCTTATAATAATCTAATCTAAAATTGTTCCAACTAATTCCTGCTAGATGGCAGATGTAGCTAACTGGTGCAATGGGACAAGTATGTAGTCAAGTATTGTTCTATAAGTTTAGTTCAAATCCAAGCTCAGACACTTATTAATTAATTAATTAATTAATTTAAAAGCATTTATTTAATGCTTCTGGGTAGTCACCCAATCTCCCTTAGCTTTAGCTTTCTCTTCTGTAAAGTAAGAATAGCACCAACCTACCAAGTTGTGATCAAATGAGATATTGGCAAATTATTTTGCAAACTTCAAAGTGACAGGTAATTGTTAGTTATTATTATGATTATTATAAATTATAATCATGTTTCCTAATATATAAATCTATAAAATCTATGTTCTCCATGAGCTGGTAAGGTTCTAGTTCATTTTTAAGAAACAGATGAGGAAAATAAGTTTAAAGGCCTGAGTAATTTAACCAAAGTTTATATATTAAAAAAAATTGAAATTAGCAGATAGTCTTATAAGTTTGTTAAGTTGATTTTTTCCTAGGAATTTAGATATAAATAGTAGGGAAATAAAAGTATCAACTTTCTTCTTGATCTCACAATACAGAATTGTGGCTCCTTTCAAGGCAATTTAAAAGATAGTTGAGATCCTTTGTTACTCATCAAAAAAAAAATTCTTCTTTTTTAAAAACAAAAAAACAAACAAACAAAAAAAATTATTGTCCCTCTCTCAACTGACCAAAGTCACATTTCTGAGTAAAAAGAATTTTCTTCTTTTTAAAGGAAAACTTGTGTTGTAATTTATTTATTTGAAGAATAACCTAGCAATCTGTAACAACAGATGAGTATATGAGCAGAACCAGAACTAGGACAGAAGGCAAAAAAAATATAATTGTGATTTGGAAAAAAAAAAAAGGAAAAATTTTATTTGTACAAAATGTTCAGTTTAGCATTCTTCTAATTTCTCAGTCTTCTCAGAAAATCTTAATTTTCAGCTCATACTTTTGAATTCAGTGATACTGGACTCCTGAATGTTCCACAAATAGGATACTCTGTCTCTTGGCTCCAGGTATTCTCTCTGGCTATCCTCTATGCCTGAAATTCTTATTTTCCCTCTCTCTTCACCTCTCTCTCTCCTTTACTTTCTTTGTCCTTCCTTCTTTCTCTTCCTCCTCTTCCTTCTTCTTCTTCCTCTTCTCTTCCTCCTTCTTTTCTTCTTCTTCTCTTTCTCTTCCTCTTCTTCCTCCTCCTGTTCTTCCTCTTTCTCCTTTTTCCCTTCTCTCTCTCCTTTTCCTCCTCTTCTTTTTCTTCCTTTTTTCTCTCTCTTTTCTACACTCCCTAGCTTTGCCACAACAAAAATTTCATCTTTCATAGGAAGCCTTCTCCAAGACCTTAATTCTAGTATCTTTCCTCTGTTTATTATTTCTAATTTATCCTGTCTATATCTTGCTTAGATATATTTGCTTGCATGTTGTCTCACTCATGAGACTGAGCTCTCCAAGGTCAGGAATTGTATTTTGTCTCCTTTTGTAAACCTGGAGCTTAAGACAATGCCTGACACATAATAGGTACTTAGTAAATGTTGATATAATAAAAAGTAAAAATAAACATAGTATTTGTAATAATAGTTTTATGCCAATATCATATAAATTTATTTGGTAAAAAAAAAGAATTAGTTGGAAATTACCTTCAAACCTTTCATTGTAATCATGTTTTTTCAGATACTTCAAATTTATACTGAATGTCTTTTTCTACATGGATATACATAAGAATACCTGGATATTGTGGGAGAAGTTTATATTTCTTTAGGTCAATTTGTGGGGGGGGGAATTCATCACTCTCAAATTCTTGCAAAATTCTTGTCATAAACAGTTGCCGATGACCAGGTTTCTGCATGACTTATACACAAAGCTACCTCCATCCACCAAAATCAGGTCTACCTTATTTGCTAGTTCTAGACATTTGAGGTCTAATGCATCATCCCGACTTTTAGCAAAATAATGAACTCCAGGAGGAGGTTCCTTCAGTTATCTGCTGAGAGCTAAATTAATCCTATCTTTTAAAGGTCAGTTCTTCTCAGGAATGGGAAATCAGATCTTCTTCTCCATTACCAATGGATTTGTTTACCTTCTACTGATGGAGTTGTATTCATTTGCTGTAACTATGCAAATTCATTCCTCAGTGGGGGCCAAGGGAGGTCCCTTTTCTTATCTATGCCTGAATTCTGAGACACAGTGACATTGTAGCTTATTAGATGGACCATGTCTGAAAGCAATCAATTTCTAGAAGGTCAAGAGAATGGCTGTTCTCTCCTGGGTACCATGGGAAGGACCCCAAATTCAAAATATGTCATAAAAATGTAACTAATCAAAAATTATATTCCTAGAGACTGATTATCTATATGTAAGTCTATAAGGTATAAAGAGATTCCAACTTGTGTTGGGGGGTGTGTTTTCTTGACAAAAGTTCCCTATTTCATTGAAATCACAAATTGATTTTTTCCCTGTCATATCATAACTTTGCAAGTCATGAATTTCTAGTCTTAGAAAAACTAAATTTATGGAACACCTATAAGATAAAATGTTATATCATAGACTGATATATATATATATATATATCATAAGCAAAATGTTATGAAACAGATTCTGAATAAAAAAAAACTGCCATGGAGAAAATATGTATAATTATAAAGTATAAATTAGGGATATTTGGTATACTGCCCATCTACTTTATTTGGTATCTTTTTAATGTTGGTTGATAATGCAACAGTTGGATCTAGCATGCTGCCTGGCATCCCTGTGGCAAACTTTAGCGTAACATGGAGAAGAGTGCATGGTATGGTAGGCTTATGTGAGCATAATTATTGAAGAGAATAATCATGATGTCAATGAACTCAAAAACCTATTGTCTAGGGGCAGCTAGGTGGTGCAGTGGATAGAGCCCTGAAGTCAGGAGGACTTAAGTTCAAATCTGGTCTTAGACACTTAACACTTCCTAGCTGTGTGACCTGGGCAAGTCACTTAACCCCAGCCTCAGAAAAAAAAAAAATTTAAAAAAATTAAAAACAAAACAAAACAAAACAAAACCTATTGTCTGATTAAATGAATTGATCATTCTCTAAAATTTCATTTATAAGCTATTTTTGAGTACTCGATTCACATTTTTATCAGTTGTTAAAAGATATTACAAGTGAAAATTAATCCTCAGACTTGTTCTGTTTAATTTAATATCATTCAAATCAATAAATACATATTTAGCAAGTTTTTAATACAAGATAATGGATTAAGTATAAAATTAAGAAAATTATGAAATGTGAAAATTGACACCATTTCTATCCTTAGGGAATCTAATATCTAATGGGCAGAAGGTGGAGAAAAATACACAATTACCTGATACAAGGTGCAGTGAATAAAGAAAGAGAAGTTTCATTATAGGACAATAAGAATTTGAGGAATCTGTAAGTCTATTTACTTTCAAAATGTTACCACCATATTCCATTATGAGTATATTTATAGAAGGAATTAATGGAGAAGCTTTATTAAATACTTATTACATGCCAAGAACTGAGCTAAGTGCTATTGATACAAATAGTTCTTGGTTTCAAGAACTTCATGTTCTGAAGTGGGGGAGACAACACAGATAAGAAAGTCTAGCTATAGGGCATCTAGAAAAACCTGTGATTACTAAGAATTCAGCATTGTAAAGTTTAAATGCCCTGAGACTGAATTACTAAGGTAGTTCCCAGCAGTACTGAAGGGCACAGGGAAAGAATAAGTGGTAAGACTTGAAGAACTCTAAGAACCCAGTGGCAGGGAAAATGGTAAGTACTGAATGTTCTCTATCCAAATTACATGAAAAGTCATATCGATTTGGGGGTTAAGGGAGCTGAAGTGTCTCTGTATACATATATTAGAAAGAGGGGATTAGATCTAATTGGTTGCTGAAAACTTGGAGTTCTTTCCCACAGCAGTGGAATTGGGGAGAGTGGGGTGGGACTCATCTATTAGGATTAAAGGAGGAAGATGGATAATTAGCAGGAAATGTTTTCTTAGGGGAGAGAAGGGCAACCTGTGGCATTTGCTCCAACAGATCCTCTGATTTTGGTGGAGTCTAAGTGGTTTGGAGAGAAGAGAGTAAAAATGAAGAAGTTACTTTGTGGTTTTCTAAGTCAATGTATGGCCAGCAAAGAATCCATTTCTGTTTGAGTTTGAGATATCAGAGAGAAGACAAGTCTTTGTCTGAGTTCTTCCTGGCTTCCCTCAGAACAACAACAGATCAAGGCTCTGAAAGGGTTTTGGAGTGACAGAACTCACAAATATTTCGAGTGTAACAAATTTCCAGTAGAATATATTTTACAAGAAATTATTTATTTTGTAGTGGCAAGGAACTGGAAATTGAGTGGATGCCCATCAGTTGGAAAATGGCTGAATAAGTTATGGAATATGAATGTTATGGAGTATTATTTTTCTATGAAAAAAGAATCATCAATTCAAATCAGTTCCACTTGTTCAGTGATGAAGAGAGCCATCTACACCCAGAGAAAGAACTATGGGAACAGAGCATGGAGCACAACATAGCATTCTCACTCTCGTTATTTGCTTGCATTTTATTTTCTTTCTTAGTTTTTCTTTAACTTCCTTCTTGATATGATTTTTCTTGTGCAACAAGATAATTGTGTATATATGTATATATATATATATATATATATATATATATATGTTGGAATTAACACGTATTTCAACATATTTAACATGTATTGGACTACCTGCCAGCTAGGGGAGGGGATGGAGGGAAGGAGGGGAAAATTTGGAACAAAAGGTTTTGCAAGGGTCCATGTTGGAAAAATTATCCTTGCATGTACTTTGTAAATAAAATGCTTAAAAAAAAAGGACAATCAGGGTGATTTGAGAAAGACCTGGAGAGACTTACATGAACTGATGTTAAGTGAAGTAAATAGAACAAAGAGTCCATTGTACAGAGCAATAACAATATTCCATGATGATCAATTTTGATGGACATGGCTCTTGTCAACAATGAAGTGATTCAGACCAATTCTAATAGACTTATGATAGAGAGAGCTGTCTGCATCCAGAAAGAGGGCTGTGGGGACTGAATATTGGTCACAACATAGTATTTTAATTTGTTGCTGTTGTTTGCTTCCTTTTGTTTTCTTTCTCATTTCTTTCCCTTTTTGTTCTGATTTTTCTTGTGCATCATGATAAATTTGGAAACATAGAAGAATGGAACATGCTTAACATCTGTTGGATTGCTTGCTGTCTAGGGACAGGGGTTAGAGAAAAGAAGGACAAAATTTCGAGCAGAGGGTTTTGCATGGATAAGTGTTGAAAATTATCTTTCTGTATATATTATAATAAAATAATAAAAAGCTATTATTTAAAAATAGAAAAAAGAGTAATGGTGACTTTTAAAATATAAAACTTTGAGAAGTTTGGCATCATAAAGAAACTGGTATTTTACAAATGATCCTGGCTTATTATTTCATTAGTATTGGGAACTCCCAAGGAAGAAAGTCTTTCTTGCTATTCAGTTCACAATTATTCTGTAACTACAGCTTTAGAGAATTGCTCAGGCAAAGAAACAACAGTTTATTAAGCACCTACTATGTACTAGTAGCCCAAACCTCTCCTTTAATTCTCATAAATTATTATCTCCACTTTTCAATTGAGTAAACTGAGGCAAACAGATCTTAAATGCTGATGTTTTTGATTCACATGTTCCTGACTAGACATAGCCTCTAAACATTGTGCCATATAGATGTCCAGGAAGAGACATTGTCGACAGTGTACCACAATGTGCCAGAATTCCTTCAAATAAATTGAATGTCCAAGGATAAAGTGGGAATTGATCACTTATGAAAACTGACTAGATCAATCTCATCACCCAGATTCTTGATTTTGTCATCTTCTCTTTGATCCTTGTCTCTTTTTGAAAGGGCTTTGTGTGTTTGGTATTCATACATAAAATAGAATGTGGGTTTATGTATAAAGATAAAAACTATATATCTAGGCCAAGTCAAGTGGTAAAATGATATTCAATGAAATATATACAAAAGAATTTGGGAAAGAATTGCACACAATACAAAGGTATAGGGTAAGATCATCTTAATTGTTATATGCCTTAGACACAAAGAGTAGATTTGGAAGAAACTTTAGTCCCTAGATCATATAGTACTCCTTCCCCACCCCAATTTACAGAGGAGGAAACTGAGACACATTAAGTTTGCACAACAAATCTATCAACATCCTCCTACATTGTTTTGTCACATTCTAAAATAAACAGCTATCTGGGATCATATTTACTTCAAAGATTAAGGAAAGAATAAATATTATATTAGTATTATACTAAGACTAAAAGGCTGTTGCAATGACAGCTGTTTTTCTCCAGAATATTAGGGAAACATCATTTGGAAAACAGATGAATAAGTTATAGTATATGAATATTATGGAATATTATGATTCTATAAGAAATAATCAGCAGGACGATTTCAGAAAGGCCTGGGGAGACTTAGATGACCTGATGCTAAATGTAATGAGCACAACCAGGAAATCGTTGTACATGGCAACAGCAAGATTATACGATGATCCATTCTGATGGCCATGGCTGTTCTCACTAATGAGATGATTCAGACCAGTTCTAATGAACTTGTGATGATGAGAGCCATCTATGCCCAGAGAGAAGACTGTGTGAACTGAGTCTGGATCATAACATAGCATTTTCATTTCTTTTGTTGTGTTTTGCTTGAATTTTATTTTCTTTCTCATTTCTTTGTCCTTTTTGACCTGATTTTTCTTGTGCAACAAAATAATTGTATAAATATGTATGCCTAAAATAGAATATTATGGAAAGTAAATGCCCAGCTTTGGAATATATTGTGGTGTTTTAGGAAAAATGGTAAACCCACTACCTCAGTGACATCCTATTGATGCTTGAGAAGAAGGATGATCTTCTAAAAAGGGAAACAGACTCAGAGTTATAAAACCAGAGAAAAAATAGTAATTCCTCCTCTTATTATTGTCACATCATTTCCCTTTTCTGAGCCCTAGTCTTCCATTTCTCATCAAATGAGCTGGATGTAGTTGGAGATAGATTATGTATGTTTTTAGATGTTTATTTAAGTATGCATTTTACCTTGGATGCAATAGGGAACCACTGTTTGTTCTTGAGTGAAGGAGTGATGTAGTCAGGTAATTTTAGGAAAATTATTTTAGAAATCACATGGAAAATGAATTGACTAATGGTGAAATGGGAAACCAAGAGTCCAGTTTTCAAGTGATTTCAATTGTACCTGAATACACATTACTGAAGTGGAGTTAGAAGGGTGATCATATGAATGGAATCAAGGAAAGAATTGTGAGAAATGTTATGGGAGCAAAATCAATATAACTTTGGACTAATTTTTTATGGAAGCAATTGAAAAGGAAAAAGATTAAGGATGACAATGGTTTGTGAAACTAGATATGAGTAGATATGATGGGCAACCCCAACAGAAATTGAAAATAGATAGCTTCTGCAGCTGTAGAACAACTGTGGTAGAGAGTTTGAGAAGGATGCAGCCTGAAAAAAAAAAGTAGTGTATATAATAGGTGCCTCATAAATGTTGGCTGAATAAATTGATCGATGTGACAATTATTTAAAATGTTTTTTAGGAGGGAATTTCTTGATCAATCTGTAAGAAGCCACAGAGTCACTTAAAATATATAACTACAACTGGCACATATTCCTAAGAAATATGAGATGAGACTCATAACTTTCCAGTGAAATCAATCAATTAATCAACCACCAAGCACCAAATGTATACTTATCAAGAGCCAGATGTTATGGTAAGTTCTGGTGAACAAAGGAAAATCAAATAAATACCCATGCCTTCAAGAAGTGTACATTCTGATGGGAAAGACCATTGTATTACAAGATACATCTAAAATAGAAAAGGGTACCTTCTCAGAGGGAAGGCACATTGGCAAGAATCAAAAACCAGAAAAAAAAAGAATTAACAGGAGGGAAAAATTATCTCTGACTGGGAGGGAAAGATAAAAGTTTTTGAGCAATAGTTAGTAACAAGACAAAACATGAAATCTATTTTAGGAAGACACCAACCCAAGTACAATTACTGCACAACTGCCTCATCAACAATCTAATTACAGAATTGAGAACAAGGATTTTTCCACTTCTGTTTTTGTATCCCTAGCACCTGACATATTACTTGTCATAGATCAGGCATTTAATGCTTTCTCAAGGATTATTTGATTGAAATGTAAATTCTGTTGAATAAAAAATTATTTCACAAATAGCTAAGTGCAAGCCGAAAATATATATATAGTGAAAGTATTCATACTTCTCTCTGTCTCTGTCTGTCTCTCTTTCTATTTCTCTGTCTCTGTGTATGTCTTTCTCTCTGATGTGGTGCCCTACCTTTAAAGCTTTTGTTGTATGAGCACAATCATGTTGATGGATCTTTCATCTATGTATTTTGAGAAACTTAGGCAGTCTTTGAGGTTTAGAAAATGATTTAATGTATGATATTCATAACATCCCCGTGACATAAATAATGTGAGTATTTCTATTCTCATTTTACAAATGAAAGATGAAAGATTGAGGCTCAGAAAGGTAAGATAACAAATATATGACAGAATTAGTATTTACTGTAGTTCTAATTTCAAACTTGCCCACTTGCTGTTCCTCTTTAGTATTCTATCTCTTACTTTCACACCTTTGTTCAGTCTACCCCTAATTCCTGAAAAGCACTCCCTTCTCTTCTGCCTGTTAGCATTCCTAACTTATGTCAAAACTCAGTTGTAATGCACCATCCCCTAAAAAAAAAACAAAAAAAAAACAAACTTTCCTTTTCAACTATATGTTTTTTTTTCCATGCTTTCTTTTCAAATCCTAAGTAATATAGTAGTTGGTGTACTAGATAGACTTGGCAGACAGCAAAACACTTATTTTAGGTCATGTCTCTGATGCTGCACAAATAACTAAATTGTCTAAGCCTCAGTTTCCTAATATGTCAAATGAGGATGATATTTTGATGTTGTAAGGGTAGAATAACTTAATTAATATATGTACAACTCTTTATAAAACCAAGTGAGACAGACATGCTAGTAATTAGCACCATAGTAACTGGATTTTCTTTTTAAAATATTTTTCTGATTACATATAAAGGATTTTAACAACTTTTAAAATTTTGAGTTCCAAATTCTTTCTCATCCACCCAACCCATCTGAGACAGCAAGAAATTTAATATAGGTTATATATGTATAGTCGTGTGTAAAAAAATCTAGGAAGATGATAGAGTAGTAGTAATTTTCATGCTTTCCAGATTTCCTCCATAAACAGACAGAAGATTGCCACAAAATGAACATAGAACAGCAAAAAGAAAGGAGAGAAACAGTTGTCCTCTTAACACAGCTTTGGAGGATCTCATAAAATATAGGGCTTCCAAGAACTGGAATTTGGTCTGAGTGAATTGTGATCATTTATGGGTCAACTGTAGTAGAGTGCAGTCACCTATAGATCAACTCCATCGAATCAACAGATAGTAGGCCCTGGGGGGAGCTCCATTGGAAGGAGATTAGGCTTCAAGAAATTTCACCTCACAAGCTTTTATCTCACAATTTGAGGGACTTTTACCTCACAAAGAACAGCAGATGGTTGAGTAGGAGAAGACTGAAGGGCTGTCATGTGGTTTCAGAAGGCAGGTGATCCCAGGCTGTGGTTGTGGGTTGAACAGGAACTAATACACACCCTGTGAGTATGGTACTAAAGGTAGCAGGGACATTTTGAAGAAAGTGTGGCTGGGGACCATAACTGGGACTTAGGGAAGAAGAAGAGTCCCTGATGTTGAGCTCTCAGACAGAATTCAGAAAATGACAGTCAAGAGGACCTGAGGCTTAAGACAACATTATCTACAGCTCAGGACTAAAACTTAATTATAATAGTAAACTGTTAAAAATGAAATAAAGTAAATTAAAATAAAAAGGAGTAATCAAAGAAAAAAATTTCTCAAATAGCTACTTTTGTGTAAAAGAAAATGGGTTCATAATTTTATTTTCCATATTTATTAGTTTCTATAATGCCCTCTCCCAGTAAAATGTAAATTCTTTGAAGTCAGGAACTGGTTTGATTTTGTTTTTGTATCTAGCAGTGTCTAGTATTTTTCAAGCCTGGAATAACTGCCTGTTGGATTATATTTGTAGAAGAAATTTCTAATTAGCATAGACAGAGACTCTCCAGCCCCCCATAAATTCCCATTGTTCTTATGAACTGGTTGTGAAGCTCTCTGCATTCTAGTGGTAGTTTTATTCAGTTGTGAACAGTAGCATTTGGCTTCTTTCATCTACTATATCAAGCCCAACTACACACAGAAATATAGGATTTATAAGTGAGGCATATTTGAGATCCTTTTGGTTTTATTTTGCCATGCATTTTGTAAGGAATACAATGCTTGTTGCCTGGGCATTCTTGACCCTTCTAACCATATGCAGTTACCTTTTGGAGAAAAAGATGGATAATGTAATTTTGTTCAGACTTAATTATCTGGAGTCTAGTTACTAGCTCTCTGGGCTCAACACCGATATGGTTTTGGCATGCAGAACACAGCCTGAATATTATATTTTATTTAAAGGTTTTTTTGAATAGTTAAGAGCACCAAGGTCTGGAGGAAGATCATTCCTCCAATATTTTCCCAAAACAGATTTTATTATAGAAAGATAAATACATTAGTAACTATATCAACTCAATAGAAAATAAACCCTCTTTTTTATCTTTGTGCTTTTAATTAAATGTGTCTCTCTTTTCATTTTAAAGATCATAGGTAAACTCCTATCTATTTCATTCTAAATAAAAGCATCAAAATTAGCTGTTGTGCACTTCAAGGAAAATCATGTTTGAGTTGAAGTCAAAAGGACTTAGGTTTGACCTGTGGCTCACCGTTTTAACTACCTGTTTGACCTTGAGCAAAGTATTTACACTTCCTAAATTTTAATTACCTTATTTTATTTTATTTTTAAATAATAGCTTTTTTATTTTCAAATTATATATAAAGATTGTTTTTAATATTCAACCTTGCAAAACTCTGTGCTCTGAATATTTTCTCCTTCCCTTCTCTCCATCCCTTCCCCCAAACAATAAGCAACCCACTGTGTTAAACATGTGCAATTCTTCCACACATATATCCACAATCATCATGCTGCACAAGAAAAAATCAGATAGAAAAGGGAAAAAAAAGAAATAAATTAAAAAGCAAGTAAGGTGTTTTACTTGGAAAATATCATGTTGTGATCCACATTCAGTCTCTACATTCTTCTCTCTGGGTTCAAGTGGCTCTCTTCATCACAAATCCACTGGAATTAGTCTGAAACTCCTCATTGATGACAAGAACCACATCCATCAGAAGTGATCATCATGTAATCTTGTTGCTGCAGTGTACAATGGTCTTTTGGTTCTATTCACTTCACTTAGCATCACCTCATGTAATATCTCCAGGCCTTTTTGAATCATCCTGATGATAATTTCTTATAGAACAATAATATTCCACAACATTCATATACCATAACTTATTCAGCCATTCTCCACCTGATGGGTATCTGTCTACTCAGTTTCCAGTTCCTTGACACTACAAAAATGGTTACTACAAACATTATTGCACATGTGTGTCCTTTTTCCCCTTTTTTATGATCTCTTTGGGATACAAACCCAGTAGAAATACTGCTGGATCAAAGAGTATACACAGTTTGATAGCCCTTTGGACATAGTTCCAAATTGCTTTCCAGAATGATTGGATCAGTTCACAACTCCACCAACAACATATTAGTGTTGCAGGATTCCTATACCCTCTCCAACACTTATTATTATCTTTTCTTGTCATCTTGGCCAGTTGAAGTACATATAGTGGTACTTCAGTATTACCTTATTTTTAAAATCAGAGAGTTGGGCTAGATGATCTCCAAGTTTTCTTCTTCCCCATCCATATAATTTAGTAATGTAATTTAGTGCTCAAACCCAATAGAAAATCTTGTTGTCTCTGCTCATTTTCTTCACTTGTTCACCTGCTTTTATTTAATCAACTTGCAGTCAGACTTCTGATACCTCCATTTGAATAATACCACTCCAAAATGTCTTCAAATTTTCTCCTTTTTGAAAATTTTTTTGGCTTTTTGCTTCTATGACTTATCCCTTCTTCCTGGAAAACCCTCTCCTTTTGCTGGCATAACCAAGCTCTCTCTTTGTGTCTCTGTCTCTCTCTCTCTCTCTCTCTCTCTCTCTCTCTCTCTCTCTCTCTTGATTTTTCTCCCTCTTGATGATAATTTTCCATTTCTTATCGAAATACTTTGTTGTATCATCATTTCACTCCTGATTACTAAGTGTTGGTTTTCCCCAAGCTCTGTTCTATGGTAGGCTTCTCTTGGTAATATTTTCAGCTATTTATGGATTAATTACCATTTAATATCACCTAAATCTAGTATCTAACGCCTATATTAATAAATACGTTTTGGTCATTTCCACATAGGGGCTCATTAGTTATTTCAAACTCAGTATTTCCCAAATGAAAGGCAATAAATCAGCCTATTTCTCAATCTATCTTTTATCCAAACTTCCAAATTTCTCTTGAAAGTATAGATGGGGGGCAGCTAGGTGGTGCAGTGGATAGAGCACCAGCCCTGAATTCAGGAGGACCCAAGTTCAAATCTGGTCTCAGACACGTAACACTTCCTAGCTGTGTGACCCTGGACAAGTCACTTAACCCCAGCCTCAAAAAAAAAAAAAAAAAAAAAAAGTATAGATAGCTTTTTTTATCATCCACATTACAAACTCAGAATTGTCCAAGATCCTTCTTTGGCTCTTAACACTCATATTCAATTTTTTTTTATATTCTTATACAACAGCTCTTTAATAAATCTTATCTCTAATCACATAGTTTTTACCAAACTTCAGTGCCCCAGTATTTCACATCCTAATTAGGCTTCCTAATACTAGTGTCTCCTTCTTCAAATCTATGTTCTCCTTATGTGATAAATTGACATTCCATAAGAAGATCAAATCATATCACTTTTCTATTCAAAATTCTTCAATGTTGAACTTTTGTTTTTAGCAAAAAATTAAAAATCTTCAGCTTGATGTTTATTACCCTCTTTACTATGTGACTCTCATTTACCTTTGTAATTGTATTGTACATTATTATCCTTCATTCATCCTGTACCAAAATGGCTTGCTAACTCTTCCTACCACACTTACTCCTTATCATTGAATCCCTATCCAGAAACATAGATTTGAAAAGGATCTTTGAAGTCACCTGTTCCACTTATTCATTAAAAAAACCTTAATATCTTTGATTTTACTTCTCATTTAGTTATATTATTTTACATTTTACCCATTAGTTGTAAACATATTATTCCTCACTTCTTCCCTTTTAGCAAAGAATAAACTACAAAAAAGAAATAATATAGTACAGTAAAACTAAGCTATATATCAACTCTATGTAGGCAATGTTTCAAACTCTCTGCAAAGAAAGAAAGGATGTATATTTTCTCATCTCTTTTCCAGGACTAAGTATGTAAGCAACTAAAGCTATTATATTCATTGTTTTCCTGATTCTACTTCACTCTATATTAGTTCATTTAAACATTTCATAATTCTCTGCTTCACACAGAACAGTGCAATAATCATTACCTATTGTTTACTCCACTCTGCACACATCTATATTTTTTCAGTCTTTGGTAAAAAAATAAAAACAAAAATAAAACAAAACAGAAAAAAAAAACCCTAAGCTAAAATATTTTGGTGTGTAGGAATTTTAGGTCTATCTTTTATTTCCTTTGGATAGTTGTCTATAGTGTTATGTTATGGGTCTTATAGACATTTTAGTCATTTTATAATTATAATTTCAAATTGTGTTCTGGTAATGGTATGCTAATTCTTGATTCAACCAACCATATATTAGAGTTTAGAAATAGTTTGGTAGACTCTCCAACATTATTTCCATCTTTGTCCTTTTTGCCAAAAAACAGATTATTAGGTGAAACCTCAGAGTTGTGATAATCATTTCTCTTATTATTAATGATTTGCAGCAATCTTTAAAATGAATATCCCTTCATTTTTTGTTGTTCAGTAATTTTTCAGCAGTTACTTGCCTCTTTATATCCCCATTTGATTTTTTTTTTAGCAGAAATACTGGAGTGGTTTGCCATTTTCTTCTTCAGATCATTTTTACAGATGAAGAAAGACAAGATGAAGAAAACAAGGTTAAGTAACTTCTTCAGGATCACCTAGCAAGTAAGTGTCTGAGGTCAGATTTGAAGTTAGGAAGTTGAATTTTCCTAACTCTAAGGTCATGCACTTTATCTACTATACTACTTAGATGTCCAACTGGGATCCTACAGAGTTTAAGTGACTTGCCCTGTTATCATATAATAAATTGCAGATTGTGGATTTGAACCGGCACTTCTGACTTCAAATCTAGCACTCTCAAAAAATACCTCTTCTTCAATGTCTTTGCACTAGTTGTCCCATATGTCTGAAAATATCTATAGTCTTGAGATCTTGAATCCCTAACTTCACTAAAAGCAAAACTCTGGTGCCATGGAACTACATCATCTTCCTTTTCTGATCTAGCCTTCCCCCTAACATGCATCTTTTGATTATGATCTCTTCATTCTGATATCTCTTTGAATGACTTTATATTTTCTCATTTGTGTTACTTGTGTTTATATTTTATCTACTCTCACCTGGTACATGTATGCTCCATGATGGTTAACAGTTTCCTTGTTGATTCTATTCTAAGTACCTAGCTCAGTGCCGGGCATATTAAAAGTGCTTAATATAATGTTTCTCTAATGGAATTGCGTTGAATGTAATCGTCTATTTCTCATTCTGTGGTTAGACAAATAATATCAACTTATTTGTAAACTTTCATCTCATTGATGTTTGTTTAGTCAAACTGTAATTATAAAGTGAAAAACAATGTTCTAGATTTTTCATGCAATGGCATTTTTTTTGGGGGGGAATAGAAAAAGAATGATTGGTAGAAAATGTAGGATATACTTCAAGGCAGCACAGCTGAGCTGGAGACTCAGTCACCTACCTCCTGTCTAAATTTGTGTAGTTCCATAAACAACAGGTAGGGATACAAGTCAAGCTACCTTTTTGTGTTTACTTTTTAGTTAAGAATCTTATGCCAACTTAATTATGATGTATAAAGAGCTAGACTATCATTATCTTGGAAGTGGTATGCCCATAGAGATAGCTTAGCAAGTGCCCTCATGTTATGATAGTAGATTTCACATTGGAAAGCATTCATTATCTCTAATCCACCCCAGACTTATCTTGTTGATGCTCCTTGAAAGTCTCTTTGCCAAATTCATTCTTTTCAATCTCACTATCCTATCTAGCATTCTATCTCTTTCTGAGGCAGCTAGATGACTCATCTTAACTCATCATTGGAGTCAGAAAAGAGTGAGTTCAAATGCTGTCTCAGATACTCTCTATAAATCACTTCATTTCATTGGATCCCAGCTTCCTCACCTGTAAAATAAAGAACTATGAACTCACTAGCATATATGGTCCCTTAATATTCCAAATCTTGTATCCTATTTGTCTTGTAATTAAACTTAACCCAAATCCAGCTAAGTGTATGTTATTCTAGGACTCATTTTCCTGTTTTCCCAGTTCTAGATTTGGTAAAAGATATTCAATCAACACTACTCATTTGGAATAAGATGTGCTCATCATTTGCTCTATGATTTTATATACTGTGCCTTCAAATTTCCTGACCTTTAGAATATACTCTACTTAGAATTACTCCATTAGAATCTACTCTTATTGTGCATGTTGTTTTGATTGATTAGAATATAAGTTCCTTGAGGGTTAAACACTATCTTCCTCCCTTCTTCCCTTCCTTCATTTTTCCCTTCCCTCCTTCCTTTTCTTCCCTTCCCTTCCCTCCCTTTCCTCCCTTCCTTTCCCTCCCTTCCCTTCCCTTCCCTTCCTTCTCTTCCCTTCTCTCCCTTCTCTCCCTTCTCTCCCTTCCTTTCCCTTCCTTCCCTTCCTTGTCTTTCTTCCCTTCTCTTCCCTTCCTTCCTTCCCTTCCTTCCTTCCCTTCCTTCCTTCCCTTCCTTCCTTCCCTTCCTTCCTTCCCTTCCTTCCTTCCCTTCCCTTCCCTTCCTTCCCTTCCCTTCCTTCCTTCCTTCCCTTCATTCCCTTCCCTTCCTTTCCTTCCTTCCCTTCATTCCCTTCCTTCCCTTCATTCCCTTCCTTCCATTTCTTCCTTCCTTTCCCTTCCTTCCTTCCCTTCCTTCCTTCCCTTCCCTTCCTTCCCTTCCCTTCCTTCCCTTCATTCCCTTCCCTTCCTTTCCTTCCTTCCCTTCATTCCCTTCCTTCCCTTCATTCCCTTCCTTCCATTTCTTCCTTCCTTTCCCTTCCTTCCCTTCCCTTCCTTCCCTTGCTTCCCTTCATTCCCTTCCTTTCCTTCCTTCCTTCCTTTCTTCCCTTCCCTTCCTTTCCCAGATAGGAAGTTTCTTCACAAAGGTATATTCTCATTGATGGTAATTTCATCTTCTGGTAGTGGATGAAGCTCTTTCTCCCAGTCCTTTAGCACTTAGCCACATAGCAGGCTCCCAAGAAATCTTCATTTTCTTGGCTACAATACCTTATGTAAGCTCTCTTTCCCTGTTCTTGACCTAGGCACAAAAATTCTTGCATTTCTGACAGTTTGCTTCCAGGTGGAGAGTTTTGCTGATGTGAAGACTATCAGCTTCCTCAATCTGATTTTTGTTATCATGTTTCTTCTTCTCATATATGTTTCCTTTGTCTGATTATGTTTACCCACATCAGGCCAACCAGTCTGAAGCATTTCTGAGTAATCCATTTGGACCATATTCATAACTGATAGCAATCATTACCTTCCGGTTACATGCATCCATTATTAAAAGAGTTTGGAAGGCCTACTCATGAGGGCCTAGGGTCTTTTATTGTCCATACATGGACACAGACTGTCTCTTTCTCTCAACAAATTTCCCTAAAGCCAGTTTTAACTGGTTATCATAAAAGTTAAATATTGCAGGACAGCAGTCCTTCTAATATTTGACAATGCATACAAATGCCAGTTTAATTATAAAATAATGCAAAAGTAACAACTATTGGGCCATTTTTCCAGAAAGAAAATTTCCAATAAGTGGCATCAGTCACTGAATGCAAATTTCACAAAATCAGGCTCTATGAATGATTTTTTTTTCTAGTAGAAATTGAATTCAGTTGTAAAGGCAGAGTTTCAAAGAACCTCCCCCTTCTACAGTACTCATACACACATTTTTTTCCTCTTGTGAGAATCTTTATCTGGTGAGATAGATTCCAAAGTTTCCAGGATAATTGCTTTTTTAGCAGCGTTTTTCCATATAATCCCAACTGGGACTTTTACAAAGTCTTGGTTGGCTTTACAAAGTTTTCAAGACTAATGTGGACTTTGACTTTCCTTAAGCTATATACCTCCTAAGAAAGAGATAGTCCAAATTTTTAATGAGTGGAATTCTAAAGAAACCACTTCCTTCTAGAAATTAGTAGGATTGGGGCAGCTAGATGGCACAGTAGATAGAGCACTAGCCCTGAATTCAGGAGGACCTGAATTCAAATCTGGTCTCAGACACTTAACACTTCCTAGCTGTGTGACTCTGGGTAAGTCACTTAATCCCAGCCTCAGGGGGAAAAAAAATAGGAATTAGTAGGATCATTCATTATTGGAGGGCAATAACCCTCAAATCTTTGCTAATCAGATGTTAACTCCTCCTTGAGATAGGCTAATTCTTTTCATTGTTAATGTTTTCCCTCTTTACCCATTTTATCTTTTATTTGTATGTGAAAGAATAAAAAAAAAAATATGTTAAGCACCTATAATGTGATGCTTTAAAAAAATTTATCCATATGTATACTATATTTCTTGATAGACTCTACTCCACATAAAATGCTTAATATATTGCCTGACATATAAGAAGCACTTAGCAAGGTTTTGCTACCTTCCCTGTCATCTTCCATAAGGTCAAGGAAGCACTGTTTTATTATCTTTGCATAAGATCTATCACTCTTTTTATCACAACTTAAAAAATACCTCTTCTTCAAAGTCTTTGCACTAGTTGTCCCATATGTCTATGGGTAGTCATAATGGAAAAACCCTTTAAAAGTGTTATCTCAACACAAGCTTGGGAGGCAGGTACTATTATAATACCCATTTTACAGAAGAGTAATCTAAAGAAGAGTTTTATTGTTGTTTGTTTTTGTTTTTTACAAGTGTAAGTCACACCAGTATTAAGTCTATGAGGTCAGATTTGCGTCTTCCTGACTCCAGGTTCCAGACTCAATGTACTTGTACCACTTAGCTGCCTTTACTATGCAAATAATGGGTGTGGAGAAGTATGTATGGACTTTTTATGTCATCTGTGTGAAGGATTCTAATATGAATTCATTTTCAGTGATGCTGATTGGCAACTCATTTGTTACTGGTAATCCTATAATAAGTTTTCTGAAATCCTGAGATTCTAAAAAACTTGTATGTGGTAATGAGTCTCTATATTCAGAAAAGAATAACCCATGTTGTTTAATAGAAGGTGACCATTCACCATCTATTCCATGCTGTTAAGCACATACTAGGCATTTAAATACTCATTAAAGTGATTTTCATTTTTCTTGAGGAAATACAGTTTTTGATCTTGAAGTATTCAGTTTTTTGACTTCATCATCATTTGTCTTCTACACTCATGTGATTCTGGAACTCAGTTTTCTAATTTGTTAACCAAGAAGTTTGGAGTACATGGCCTTTAAGATGAATTCCAGCTCTAAAGTTATAGTCTTGTACATCTTAGGATGCTTGAAGTAATAAGGGGGTCATTTGGTAGAGAAGTTAGTGCCTTTGGAAACTTTGCTTAATCCAGACTTCCAACAATAAATAAAAACAGACTAATCAACAAGTAAATGTTGAATATTTCATAGGCTCTAGGCGATCGTTATTATAATGGACATTAAAAGACAAATACATCTATCAGCCCGTTAAAATCAATGTTATTATCCAAATGGATTTACAAACAAACATTAAATACATCTTCCCATAAAACATAAATAATGTACCCCCATTTTGACCTTTCTGAAGGTCTGTGTAGAACAGAGTAAGGTTCATTAATGTTTTTGGCTCACAGCCAAATCGGAACCAAGAGAAATTGGCTTATTTATAAGCAAAACTACCCATAACTTTTCTTTCCAAGATCAGCAGCACCCCCCATGAATCATTCTTCTCATTGTCTATTAGAGGTTCTAAATTTAGAAGAGTACAATTCATTACACAAGACCTTCCATGTGAAAAGAAAGGGCTCTGGGCCCACTAAATGATGTGGCAATTAAAGACAAGATTTAAAATCCCATCATTTAATAAGAATTACAATTCGATCCCAAGTAATCTATGACACCAATTAGCCAACAATTATAATTGTTGAGTTATTAAAGGCTAGTAAATTTTTAGCTGTACCTTACACATTATACTGTTTTGTTTTTATCAGATCCACAGTAGCAAGAATTTTTTAATCATAAATTTATAAGGACAGTTTTCCTTTCTTTCCTTGTCTTTTTCTTTATTTCTCTCTTCTGTTCTCTCTCACAATCTTTTTCTCTATCCTTCCTTCCATCCTTCCCTCCCTGTCTCTTTTTCTCCCTCCTTCCCTCCCTCCCTGCCTCCCTCCTCCTTTTCCCCCTTCTCAACTATTTATAAGTCAATACTTCAGGGATTAGAAAACTGTGAAATCCTAGATGCAGTGATAAAATAACTCCTCCAAGTTAGAATGGATTTCATTCTTGGAGGGTTTTGAATACAAAAAATAAAAGCTTGTCCAATTGTCAGTGAGAAGTATGTATAATTATGTTTCCATTGCTGTAATGTCTGGACTAGTTGTCTAGAAGACCTCAGGACCAGCCCGAGTCCTTGGTCTTAGTGGTGATGAAAGCAGGAAACACACAAAGATGGTCAAAGATGGAGTCTCTTGTGTCTATGTCTGAAGCTTTCTGTGTCTGAGACTCCCAGTTCCCAGTCCTCTCAGTTCTTAAATACCTCAGTATGATTACTATCACTACAGCAACTGAACATGTGCCAACTATAGCCATTACATCACCATATAGTACTAAGTATATGCCAACTAGAGTGATTACATCATTAAATCATTATATATTTAACTAGAGAACCATTATCCCCTCAATCACACTTAACTAAAAGCACCCTGCAGTCCTTGATTCAAGTATACCTTTCCAGAGTTCCAGTCTTCTATACATTGCTACTTCTCCTAAGAAAAATAAAAGAAGGAGAGAGAGTGGAGTCGTATATTTTGTACTTCAGCTTAAAGGAATATGCACAAAGGGAATGCATTTGTGTCAGTCATGAGAAGCCATAATCAAAATAATATTGTATGACACAAATCATGGCAGGGGAATCCAGAAATCTTGGCATGGGTGGATGTAAAGCTGAAATACTTATCTATCTTAGCTCTCATGACTACAACAAAACATTGTGGTCTCCTCCTATGAAATGGGCAAGCAAAGAAGCTCAGGAATATAGGGACTTTTATAAATGGATTGAACTTCAGGCTTCTTTGGGGAGGTTTATATCTTGCTATGAATCTTAGCAAGAGATTAGCTAAGGTATAACTAGGATCAGATGAAGAGGACATTATTCCAGGGTATTGATTTTTAGAGGAGGCTGGCACACTTGCATTCTTTTAGCACCTACTTGGCAAGAATAATTAGTTCAAATAGTATTATAAAGTGACCTATTAGTGGAAAATCCTTCTCTATCCCAACTTGCTCAATTGAGGGTGCATTTCATACCTGTTTCTTGTGTAAAAAATTCTATTTGCCATGCTGCTTCAGTGTCCATGTTTAGACAAGAACAGCTAATTGGCAATCCAGCTGAACATGAAACCATAAATCTGGGTATGAAACTTGAGATTCTGGAATTCTCAAACAGAGGAGGATTCACAGGATCCAAAATAAATGGATTTCTGATTGTAATAGTCTGATGGGGTAGGAAGGAACCTTTAGCTTTTTTTTTTTTTGTCTTCTAGGGCTTTGAAAATTAAGTACATGATCACTCCTAATCCAATCAGGGCTCAAGAGGTACCAAAAAGACTTGACATGCAGACTTGTTCATTTAGTAATAATTATAATCACTGAATTTATATAATAATTAAAGTTTATAAGGCACTTTAGACATATTATCTCATTTGTGATATGCATATACTATGTGAATTATGGGGAGGGAATCCTTCCCCATATTCCCCTTTGGACTTATACAAATTGGTTGATTAGAATCCTTGAATCCCTTTAAGACTCAAATAAAGTACCATCTTCTAGAGGAAGTAATTTTTCCTCATCCTTTTCCCTTCCCTCAAGTTGGTATTACCATTTTCCACAATTATCTTACATACATTTTATATGTACTTCTAAATCACACTATGTCTTTCCCCTCAGAATGTCAATTTCTTGAAGGCTAATACTACTTGACCTTTGTTTTTGTATTTTTAATATATAGCATCATGTCTGATTATTGTTATTTAGTTGCTTCAATAATATACAACTCTCTATGACTCCAATTAGGGTTTCTTTAGAAAAGATATTTTGATACATAGATGCTGGATGACCCTAGGAAAATCTTTTAGCCTTGTAGTACTATCAGGCAACTTACTAAAACTCTTAAGTTACATTGAAGTTATTTGCATAAATAGAAGGATTTTCTTCCTTTCCTCTTATACACAAATAAGTATATATCTAAATCCCCAAAAAACAAGAATTAAAAAAAAACACAAACAGAAACAAGTTGCTGAATTCAGAAAGTAATTATGTTTTACACAATGTAATTGTGTTTTACACTAAATAACACAATTTCCTAATTTTTCCCTCTTGAAAATTTCAAAATACTTTAAAGATCAATAAGAAAAAAAAAAGCCGCTGATCACCACTATTGACCATGACCTTTTCTGTTCTACTCTTCAAAATGAGAAAGAACCTGTACTACCTACTTCCCAAAGTTGATATGAGGCAAAATTGATCTATTAAATGTTTACTAATAGACAGAAGGGGCAGGAAAATGACACAGTGAATAGAGCACAGGGTCTGAAGTCAGAAAGACCTGAGTTTAATGTGATCTCACATATTTCTAATCATATGACCCTGGAGAAATAGTTTAAACCTATTTGTCTCAGTTTCCTCATTTGTAAAATGAAGTAGAAAAAGAAATATTAAAGTATCATATCTTGCTAAGAAAACCCCAAATAGGGTTACAAAGAGTCACACCTGAAATAACTGAATAACTATAGTTTTTTTTTTTTTGTAAGTTTCTTGAGGACATGTTTTTTTCTTATAGATCTTTAAAGTATTTTGAAATTTTCATGTTTGTTCTTTTAAAATTATTTTTTTGGGGGGTTGGATATATACTTTTATTTGTATGAAAAAGTAGAAGAAGAAACTCTTTCTACTTATACAGATATTCAACTGCACTGCAACTTAGAGTTTTAGTAAGTTGCCTGATAATACTACAAGGCTAAAGATTTTTTTAAGGTCATCCAGCATCTCTATGACAGAGATAGGCCTTACACTCAGTTTTTCTGGCCTCAAAAGTTGGCTTATAATCCACTCCTACACATTTTCTCTCCAAGCAAGTATTTTTTGCACTCCAAAATATCCTAATGACCACTTAGCTAAGTATGACACTCAGGTTAAATACTCATTTTGTGATGTGCTGTCCAAGTAGTTAGAAATAGTAGGCTTTGGGTGAGAAGGCCACTGGGCAGCTTAGCTAAGGGAATAGACTGGTAGATTTGGAATCAGGAAAGCCTGGCTTGGCATGATGCCCCTAATTAACTCGCCAGATGGCTACGGACAAGTCACTCTGTTTAGTACATAGGATGAGGATAAAATTTTCCCTAGCATCTATCTTACAGAATTGGTGTGATGCTATAAGATGATGAATATAAAGTGCTTTGGCAATAAAATGTCTCTTCTATGGTTTGTTACTATCAATTATAAAATAAATTCTCTGATAGATTTTCTTTTTTACCAAAGCATCAAATTTCTATTAGTGATAACTGATCTCTGGTATTGATAATTTATCTTTTCTCTTGGTTAAAATGAAAGGAGTGGACTAGATAACTATGCTAATTTAATTAGCAATAATTATTTGAGGTTTATAAAGTGCTTCACAAGCAACTTATTTTCACAAAACTGTATGCTCAGATTGCTGGAATTTGAAAATAGCTAGTACATGGAATGATGGTTGGTTTTGTGGAAGATAAAAGAATGATCCTGCCTCTCTATACATGCATATTTGGATGAAGTCAATGAAGTGGTTTGCCCAAAATCACACAGATAGTAGAGATGAGGTAAGAAACCAGATCCTCTATTAATATTCAGAATTCTTTATAGTATATCATCTCCCCTTTATGGGTCCTGAGCAGACAGACTACAATCCAGGGAAAAATGCTGAGAATCATGTCAAAAGCATAGGTAAGAAAAGATCAGGGTGAAAATTAGAATAATGGTAGTGCTAATGCAGAGCAAGAGAAGGCTGTGATTTAAATATAGGATCTTGACAATTAATAGGCTTTTGATACAATTGATCAAAAATTATTTATTAAGATCCTATTTATCCCAAATGTTATGCTAAACATAAAAGATACAAGTACAAAGAATGAAAAATTCCTATTATAATATTTTGATGGGATATATAGAAGAATGTGATGGAAGAGAGAAGTATGCATTATATAAATATGTGGGGGTAAATACATATCATAAAGTGAATAAATATAAATGTATGCAATATAATCTGATAAATAAGATAATAGCAATTGGAGAGAACTTCTTCATGAAGAAAATGTTTTAGGGTTGCATTTTAAAAGAGGGACTAGTAGATCCATAGTAGTAAGAAGGAAGTACGTTCCAAGTGTGTGAAGTAGCCAATAGAAAACCAGAGCTATAGGAAAAAGAATATTATTTTCAGAAAGATTGAGACTGGTTTGATTGAATTACAGTGTATGGAAGGTGGTGAAATGATCAAAGAGGTCAGTTCCATAGGATTTTAAAGGCTAAATAGTACTTAGTACAACACCTGGCACATAGTAGGCTCTTCATAAACACTAGTTGACAAGTAGGCTAAACTACTAAACAGTGTGATTTACATTTGACTCTAGTATTAATAGGTAGCCACTGAATTTTACTGAATAGGTAAGTCATATGGATAGAGCTATAATTTTTAAGAGTAGTTTGTAGATGAAACAGATTTGTGAAAAACTTTAGACTAATTTGAAATAAAAGACAACAAAAAAGTTCTGAACCTTTCTGACTGGAATTAAGATATTGACATCAAGAGAAATAAATCAATTAAAAAGAGTGTCAAGAGAACATTATTAGTTTAAACTCTCAACTTAAAATCTCAAAGCACAATTCAAAGAACTTGGCATTTTGGCTTATGTTACCAGTTGGTAAAGAAAATGTGCTGATAGCAATGGCATTTGTCAATGAGATTTCTTTTCTTCAATGATTTTTGATGTTTTTGAGATAGTCCAGTTTCATTCAGTTGTCATTTTATCAAACACATTTTGATCCTTTCTATGGATGCTTAACATTAATAGAAGCAGTATCCATGATTTTGAAGTTGGCAATACCAGGGTCAAATTGTACCCCTGACACTAACTGAGTAATATAAGGAAGTACAGTGAAAAGGGCAATGAATTTGGACTCAGATGACCTGCCTTCAGATCAACCTTTGTCACTTATTGCCTCTATGATGTACATCAGAGATATGTCACTTCTCCTCACTAAGCTTCAGTTTCCTCAGTTTCCTCATGTATAAAATGAGGAGGTTGGAAACAAAGATCTCTAAAGTCCCTTCCAGTTTAACATCTAGGACTTTATGAGCTATTTATGTCATGGATGGGTCATGAATTATGTTAGATTCAAAGGTCTCACATTTGGAGCTCTATGCTGATAAAATCAGAGATCCTTTCCATACATCTAACTGCTGAAGTGAAGATAGATATTCTAAATACAACAGTGGCTAATGTGTCACAGCACACATTCTAATCCTGCTGAAGGATGAGAACCAATGCTTTTTTCTACACCATGTGTTTTAAAGGCAAATCCTTTGTATTGCTGCAAGGTCACTTCACCACAGGTAAGAAATTAGAAACTTTGAGGGCGATTGAACACTGAATTTTCCCAGTCTATCAGTTTGAAGTTATTAAGCACAGAGACTTATGGAATGGAAATACACTGAGAATTGGAGGTTCAAATGATCAGAAAATGAACATTCTCTTCTAAGAGATTGGGTGTTATGGTCTTAATTGTCTGTGATGCCCCATAAAAAAAAGCATCTCTGTTTACTTTGCTTAAATGTCTTTGTGTTCTTGGCAAGGTTTGAATCTTCTCCAAAGGAGCATGTTATAAAAAGTGATAATCTGTGTTAACCAAGGAAAGTTTGTTTAAGTTGTCAGTACCTCAGAAACTTTACTTGTTGGTATTTTCCTTACATTTCATTCACTTTCTCCTGAAAACTCCAGTGACCTTAGAATCAATTTTCCATTGCTCACTTAGTCAAGGGTTCATGAATTGCTGACAAAATTATTAACATATAATGTACAACATATGCATTTAATTTGTTTATATTATATAGTTAAATATTATAAATTCTATACTCTATGATATATTCTATATCATATATCCTATCATATATATTATGTACAGACACATATATATTCACATACATATGTATAGCAACATTTAATTTACTAATGTAACATATATAGATGCATGTGTCTATATAAACAAAACTCTGATTGAAAAGTAGTTATTAATCTTCCAGTATATATCAAGCATTGTGTCAAGTGTAGTGATATGAAGATAAAAATGCTAGTTTCTCCTTTCAAGGATCCTGATTAAAATATAGACTTTGTGCTGAGGATCAGTGAGACAATCAAAGGAAATTTCAATTTTATTTTAATTTTTTTTCTTCTCCCCAAATTTCTCCTGCAAATCCATTCTATTGTGTACATGAAATCCAGTGTTTAGCAAGAAAAAGACTTAGTAGTGTTCCACTGTCCTCTGCCTCATTCAACCCTCATTTCTACTATTGTGCTCAGTCATGAGCACCAAAGATTAAAAGCAACATTAATTTGTCAGCTAGAGGAGGATAATCAATATAGTGAAAGATCTGGAAATTGTCTAAGTCAAATAAAGATCAATTAAAGGAAGTAGGAATTTTTATCTGAAGATTTACTTATCTAATTCTAATCTCTCTCCTATTCTCCAGACTTGAACCTCCAAAAAAGAAAAATACTGAAGTATATAATTTTCTACTTTAGTTGACTCTATCGATGAGAAACTGAGGGAAACAGGGTTAAGTGACTAGTCCAGGGTCATCTATTGGACATTTCAAGCTAAATATCCTATTAATATTTTCAACTTATGTCCAAAACTGAGCTCATTATATTTTCTCCCAATCCTCTCACTTCCTAATTTTGCTATTTATGTAGAGGACCCTATCATTCTCCCTGTCACCCAAATTTGAAATCTTATTATTACAAATTTTTGGCAAGCCAATTGGGGTTAATTGGTTTGCTAATGATGTTAAATGTCTGAGGCCAAATTTGAATTCAGGTGTTCCTGACTCCAGGACCAGTGTTCATTTTTCACTTAGCTTTCATGCTGATTTTTTTTTCCCAAAAGTCCAAGTCATATTTCTTCATGATTAAAATTTCCTAAAAGTAGAATGGGCAACTTCCAGTCAAGTTACACTTCCCTTTCTTGAAGGTTTTTAAGCAGAGGCAGGACAACCACTTTTTGGGATTGCTATTTTATTGTTCAGTCATATCTGATTCTCCATAATACCATTTGAGATTTTCTTAGCAAAATCATGGGAGTGGTTTGCCATTTTTCGAGGTTAAATGACTTGGCCAGAGTCACATAACTAGGAGGGTCTCAAGCTGGGATTAAACTCATATCTTCTTGACTTTATACCAGTGCTCTATTCACTAAGCCATTAGCTGACTTATACTTCTTGGGTATATATATATATGATAAAGATTAGTTTCTTGAATGAGTTGTCCTAGATGACCCCAAAGTCCTTTCCAAGTAAAATTCTGTAACTCTGGCATTCATAGCAAAGAATCTATAATGAGGACAAGATATTAATCAAAAAATCTGAATTTGCCCAAATTGAGCATGAGCAGCTGTTCAGGAAGTGTTTTAAGGACACTGAAAAACATTTTTTATTTTAAAATTTAGAGAAAGGAAAACATTAGCAAATGGTCTGTGGATCATAAGAAAAGAGAAAATAAACCTCAATGATTTCCAACCAGTAGTAGGAGTGGTGACAGTCTTAAAAGACATGTTAATGTTTTCAGAGTTTTAAAATGGTTAAAAAAAGATCTTTTGCCTCTCCTAAACCATTTTATGTTTTATCCCTAGACAAACATTTTCTGATTTTACTTTTGCTTTTAAAAAGAAAATCTCTCTTCTAATTCTTTATTTACTTTCTCCATTTTATTTGCTTTTTACTGGTAGGTCCTTTGATTGTGATCTTATAATTCACTTTCAAGTGTTCTTTTCAAGGCCTAATTTAGTCTCTGATTCAGGTCTTTTTCCCTTTGTTGCAAATTGTTGAGGTTTGAACATTAAAGGCCATTTCTGTTAGTAACAGTACTTTTCAAAGTGCTTTACTGTGCCCTGAGTCTATTTTTATGAGCCATTCCATTCTGTGTAGTGCAAAATTGAAGTCAAATGTTATTTCATTAATCTGTATGACAACTTTGGGAAATGTACAATATCATTCCCATTTTACAGAGGGAAACTAAGGCAATTAGGAATTAAATGCTTCACCAAGGTCATATAGCTAGTAAGTGTCTGAAGCTGCATTTGAACTTGTATTTTTCCTGCCTTCAGATTGATGATGTATCTAGACAGTATTACAAAAGAAATCAATTATTTTGAAATAAAGTTATCAAACTTATACAATAAAAATACAAGTTCACAGATCTCAGGTTATGAACTTTAGAAAACTTGAGTCTGTTTCCAGCTTGTTCTTATTCATTATTTTTATTAAAACAAAGATCATAGGATCCTAAATTCGGGTTGAGATATTAAAACTAGAGCTTAAAGACCATCTAGTCCAACTATCTTACTGTATTTTATAAATAGGAATCAGAGGCACAATTTGCTTACATTATTTTCTCTAGGTGATATATGTAGCAAGTGATAAAGGCAGGATTCAAATCATTTTATGCTTCCCTGTGGAAGAAGCCCATAACAGAAAGACTGTGGCCATGGGATCTAAATTCTACCAGGAACTGTAAAGCTGAAAAGTATGCAATATAGGTCCAGTGAAGAAATATATATATGAACTGGGAGTGGGTCATTTTCAAGGTGACCACTGAATGATGAAATATTTGGCCATCAAAACTCTTGAATACCCTGTACAATGGCATACCAAAAGAGGAATGTGAATCACAATGAAGCATCTACACTGATGAAATCAGGAAATCTTAAAGAATTGGAGAATTTAAATGGTTTGACCCTCTTCCCAAAACATGGCTTGTATGCCTTTGAAGATATTAGGTACAGTTGGTAAATCAAAGGAATGAAGTCTTTGGGCAAAAATGAAAATGAGTTAAAAAGTATATAATATTAATCATGATTAGACTCCTGGGTAAAAAGAAAAGTTGTTCTCACATTATAAAGCACATGTCTAATTTAACCAGATTGAACACTGGACTAATTTGGATACCCCCACCAAATGAGGTGGTAGGGAATGCAGATTTGACCTCATTGCTTCTATCTCCCTTTTCTTCTTTGATGTACATTAGTTCCCATGGAAACCATATTGGGATACTTCCAGAGTGACATCTACAAATGTAGTATAAGGTCATTTTTATCTAGTGCTTTGAAATTTAAACCAAGGTTTGTGATATAGAGGGAAGCTTGCCTAACAGATTCTGCAGAAAGCCCGATGCTCTGCATTTAAGTAGCAACATGGTATGTGACTGCTTCAGGCCAGCCAGGTTTTAGAAAGTTCAATACTGTACTGGATTTGTGGGGTGGGAGGAGATTCCCATGGGCCTCATGTTCCTGCTTGACTTCTGTGAGGGAGAAGAGTCTCTCCCAGGGCCGTGTTTTTGGCTGTTATCAGCCTATGAGGCCAGCAGCCAAGGGGAATGAGGGCAATGATTTAAAAGCTGTATTGCCAAGTCCCTGTTGGAGAGGAGAAGGTCAGTAGAATTAATTTTCTATTCAGGTACTGGGCTCTTCCTTGCCAGGTTTCCTTTTGGGACCTATCTGGCTGGGGGTGTTGAGGAAGAAGGGAAAGGATGGGTGTTTCTACAGTATCACAGTGTCTCACTACAGAGATCTTTACAATTGGGGCAGCATCCACAGAGTAGCAGGAAGGATTTATTAAATGCCTACTGGCACCACACACTGTGCTGAGTTTACAAATATTTTCTTTTTTGTTTTTTGATACTCACAACAACTCTGAAAGGTCAGTGCTATTATCCCATTTTACAGTTGGGTAAACTGAGGTAAGTAGCAATTAAATGACTTGCCCAGTTAAGACTGGATTTGATCTCAGGACTTCCTGTTTTCCTGTTCTATTTGCTGAGATACCTAGCTATACCAGGAACTACTTGGTGCAGTTATCAAGTCAATTCATTTAATTTGGCTTCAATTCCACAAGCAATTGTTAAACACACTTCTTGGGTGCCAACATTGTTTTTTTTTTTTTTTTTGTTAGATATTTTGTTAGATAAATTGTTAGATATACACAGATAGACAACAAAAGTTCCTGCTTTCAAGGATTGCACTGTGGATTGGGACAGAGTGGGATATATACCAAGAGAAGTACAGAACAAAATAAAACCAAAATAAATGCAAAGTAATTGGGAGAAAGCATTTAAAAATGGGAGATTCAGGAAAGGCTTTTTGTAAGGAGTGGAACTTCAGGGAGCTAGACATCCCAGGAGATGGAAAAATTAGATACTTTTGTGGATGTAACCATTTGTGGAAACAAATGGAAATGAGAGACAAAATCTTCAGTACTGAGAATAACAAATTAGGCCATTTGACTAACATAGTGTCTGATTCTTAGGAGGCTCTTTGAAAATATTTGTGTTTGATTGATGGAAGGACAATGGGATATGATGATCAAAGGAGAAATAAGGTTTAGTTAGCAGCCTGGAAAAAAATTAGGTTGAAGTCATACTGTGATGGGCATAATATACCAGAAATATTTATAGTTTATCCTAAATGCAATAGGGATGCACTAGTGCTGCTTGAGCAGTAGGGTCATCTGGAAATCTGAGTAAGATACATTTGGGAACTGTACATAGGATTACTGGATAGGCTTGCACTCAAGGACCAAGTGAGAAATTATGTCTGAAGTCCCAGAATCAGCTTGGTTAAATTAGGAAAGACTCATCAAAAGATAAGGTGCTAAGTGATAAAGAGTGAAGTCACAAAGCTTATTTGTAAAGGGTTTATGATATCTTTTGAATACCCAAATGAAATCATCTGTCTTTGAAAGTTTGGAATATCAGCTAAACATTATGCTAGGCAATGTAAAGACAATAAAATTATAAAATAAGTTAGTTGCTGCCCTAAAAGAGCTTATAGTCTATATTTTTATTTTTTATTCATTATCATTATTAATTTTTTTTAAGTTCATAGGACCTTAGTCCTAGATTTGAATTTAGAGACCATCAAATCCATTGTTCCTCATCTTATAGCTTAGATAAATGAGACACAAATCAAATGACTTATCTGGAGTCACACAGCAAATATTTTAGGTAAGATCTGAACTTTGGCCTGCCTGATTCTAATTAAAATGCTCTATTCACTGGGCCATGCCCAAATCTCCTATTAGAATGGATGTTTTTCTCTCAAATTTTCCAAAAGCTGGTTTCTTTAATGTGAGTAACAATGTACTTAGGAAATAAGGAACCACCCTTAGAATCAATAAGACTTGGATTCAAGTTCTACCTTTGATAGACACTATGTGATCTCCTAGTGCTCTGAATCTATTAATTACAGGCAGGTTGCCAATCTGCCATATTAGAAGAATTTTCTATACTGGGCACTCCCAACAATGTGGAAATCACAGATCTTTATCCCTTCTATCTCCCCTTGAAAGTGGTTTAAATAACTGAATCTCTTGACGTAGGCATTTTGAATTGAGTCCTACCACTGAACACCTGAATGACCATTTTCCCAAATGAAACCTTAATTTCCTAATCTTCAAAATGTTTCATATTTATAAAAATGTAATTCAAGAGAATCACAATAACACAAATTAGCTTAGAATCTGTGTAACAATAATGATCAAGTTGACTCCAGAAAAAAGTGAGAAAACCCACTTTTTACCCTTCTGTATAGAGGTAGAAAACTGAGGGAGTAGTATATATCTTATGTTGTTACATATAGTGGATATATTGCTTGTTTTTTGTTGAACCATTTTCCTGCTCTTTTAAAAATTTTTCATTATGAGAGGTGTTTCTAGGAGGGAGAGAGGATAGAGGTATATTTGTAAGTGAAAGTATTAAAAAAGAAAGCGTATCAATAAAAATCAGATTTTATATATATGTACATTCATATTTCTGTATATATGCATATATATGCATGTATGTATATGCATAAACACATGCAAGTGTGTGCACACATGCCATATACCTACACATGTATATATATATAAATTCATCCTTGCAGACTCACATATGCATAGATTCATATATATACACATGCATGCATACATTTGGACTAGCTGGTCTCTAATAAATCTTAATATATCTTTGGTTATTCTAAGATCTGATTTCAAGATTTTATGTTGTTCCTCTAGGTATAGATTTTCCCCTGAATTTAAAGAGGCATTTTCATGTAAAGAGAAACACAGTCTGAAAGACTTGATGCTTAAGGGCATGTGTATCTCTGTCTTACACATCTATTTTATTTCAAAAATGACTATTTTTGATATGTAATTCATGGATACAGGTTCCAGTGTGCCTGGAGATTCCTCAGAGTTAGTCTGACTGGAACTTAGTAGAGTTAGGCAAGAATAAAAATATTTCTCTTGAACTCCAGTATCAGGTAACTGTCTGCTGGACACCTCCACCTAGATGGCTCAAAGTCATTTCAAACTCACCATGGTTTTAAACAGAACTCAGTCTTCTTTCCCGAATCAGTTGTTTAGGATAATGCTATCTATCCCCCTATTTACAACATATCCTTTCTAGTTAGACCCTCATGTTCTCTTCTCTGAAGTATTGCAGTAGCTTTATCATTGGTCCCCATCTCTCACTTATTCATTCACTATATAGCTACCAAGCAAGTATGACTGTGTCACTGTCACTAATCTGCTCATGAATCTTGGTATCTCCCTAATTTTTAGGGTAAAATACAAACTTCTTCATCTGGATTTTGAAGGCCTTTACACTATAGATTCAGGCTAACTTTTCAGTCCAATTTCATATTTCTTTCTTCCATGGGCTTTACATAATAACCAAAGTGTCTTTTATGCCATCTGAGGTATTCCATTTCCTGCCTTCATTTCCTTGTAACTGACTGCTCCCCCTAATGCCTGAAGCTTCTCATCTCCATCTTTACAAATTCCTAGCTCTCTTCTAAGCTCTGTGAAAGTGCTGCCATTTATGACAGTTACCATCATGCTTCAATTGTCAGCACATTCCCCTTCTACCACCAATTTCCTTTGTGAATATTTTGTGCATACTTGTCTGTGTATATTTTATCTATTTTAAATTTTTTCTTTAGTATTGTTATTTATTATACTGTGGATTATTTTAAAGTGTACATTTTATAAATGGCAAATAGAACCCATTTTCAGGACTACTTTCCACCTTTGGTATCCACCTGATTCATGTAACTTTCACCTGTGTAGCTCACCCAGTGTTCGTACCCTAGTAAATCATTTAGGCAGATGGACTAAAACTAATTGAAGATAATGAAGGCATCTCAAAATCCATTGGTGAGTTAGTGGAAGTGTCTACTTCCAAGCATGGGAAGACTTCCTCAGTCAATTGACATGAAGAGCACGTTAGTGAAAATAGTGTAGGTTTTGCAATCAAACTAATGTAGTCAATAAGTGTGTACACCTACCAAAAGGAGCGAATGACAGCCTCATGAAAATGCATTTACCAATAACAGGGAAGTACCATATCATCACACAGCCCAGTATGTATGTCCTTACCGTGATGAACTTTGAAGAGGTCAAATAAAAATATTATGAAGACTCTCATCATCAAAGTGCTGATTACAAGTGTTTGAATGCCAAAAGTATGTTCAAAAGAAATGTGAGATGAACAAATTTAGAGTTATCAACATTTCAAATTCAAGTGGCAAACCTGAGCTCCTATTGGTCTGCTTAGACACAGTCAAACACATTATACCTTGACCCCAACATAGTGATGTCATTTTGATTCCCTTTGAGAATGATAGACAACAACCAACTTTGTATTTCCTTTGTAAATTTTTTATATTTACTTATTTGTGTACATTTTATCTCCTACCCCTTTCTTAGAGCTCTGTAGAAAGTAAGCTCTTTGAGGGATTGTAGATTTTGAACTAGAAGGGTCGTTTAGTCAATCAGTCAATACATATTTATTAAACATTTATTCTGTGGCAGAATTATACTAAACACTATTGATACAAAAAGAGGCAAAAGGCTGCCTTCATTCTTATGGAACTCAGAATCAAATAGGAGCGATAACATGCAAAGGAAATAAGAGCTAAAAGGCAAAATAATTAAGAGGGGTTGGGAAGGTTTCCTATAGAAGGAAATATTTTGGGGGGGACTTAAAGGAAGCAGGGGAGGTGAGACATTAGAATGGGGAAGGAAAAGCATTTCTTGCAAGACAGCTAAAGAGAATTCCTAGAGCTGAGAGACAGATATCTTGTTTGTGGAACAGCCAGGAAGCCAGTGTGGCTGGATCGAAGAGTATATGTTAAGGAGAAGCATCGGAATGCAACAAGGGACTAATTTATGAAAGACTTTGAATGCCAAACAAAGGATTTTATATTAGATCTTTCAGCCAGTAGAGACTCATGGGAATTTATTGAGTAAGAAGGGGAATGTTGGACTTGCCTTTTAGTACAGCTGAATGGAGGATGGATTGAAGTGGGGAGAGTCTCAAGGCAGGCAGACCTACCAGCAATTGTTTGTGCAGGTTTTATACGATGAGGGTTTGTACCACGGAAATGGCAGTATTTGAAGAGAGAAGAGGACTTATTTGAGAGATATTGCAAAAGTGAAATCCGTAGGTACTGGTAGCAGATTGGATATGGGGGAGAGATAGTAAGTAATCTAGGTTTCTAGACTGTTGTACAAGGAGGATGGCATTGGTGAGGTAAAAGACACCTCAGCAATGTTAGGGTCCTGAAGTTGGTGTCTCAGGTATGGCAAAAGAATTTGCAAATGATTTATTAGGTGATTAACAGCAGACTAAGTTCTAAAAGAAGTTAGCAAAGTACTTACAGTGGTCCTCAAACTTTTTAAGTAGGGGGCCAGTTCACTGTCCCTCAGACTGTTGGAGGGCCAGAGTATAGTAAAAACTGTCTCTGCCCCTTAATCCATTTGCGATAACCCAGCCAGCCCCATAAACGTCCTTAGCAGGCCGCATCTGGCCCATGGGGCGAAGTTCGAGAACCCCTCTTAGAAGGAGGAAGATAAGTTTATAGGGAAAAGTTAGAAAAAACTGGTATTTCATGTCACTGATATGCTAATTTATGGCTTAGAGATGGAATTGAGGAGGCTGCTTCTGATTTTGTGCATAGAGGCATGTTTTTAGGTCTTAAAGTGACCAATAACCAATTTTGCTCTACACTTGGATCAACTTAAAGCATCTCATTATTGTTGTTCATTAATCTCAGAGATTCTGTCATCACTGACCAATAGGCTGATATCTGATAGTTAGAAATATTTGTGGGCTCAGAATCCTGGTCATAGAGAGCAGGATAGCATAGGGGAAGAATATACATAATTTCTGACTACATCATTCTCAAGGCCAGATGGTCTTGGGGTAATTGCTAGCTACAGCTTTCTGAGAAGCTGGACCATATCAGCATTAGCCTCTACAGTACTAAAAAGTTAGAAGAGTTTGACAAGGTTTGAGGAAAGAGAATTAATTCAGGTTGGGGCACGTTGAGTTTTTGGACATGAAGTTTGAGATGTCTAGAAGGTAATTGGAAATGTTCGACTGGCAATCGGTAGAAAGGTTAGGGCAGGATAGGTAGATTTGAAAATCAGCAACATAGAGATGGTCTTTGAATCCATGGGATTTGAAAGTGAGGTAGTATATACAGAGAAGAAAAAAATGGCTACACAAAAAACCCTGGGAGATCTAGATCATAGTATATGGGCAGGAACAAGATCCAACAAAGTGAATAGAGAAGGAATGGTCTGATAGGTAAGAGGAGAACCACAAGAGTCTTGTGTCTTGAAAACCTACAATTAGGAAAGGATCAAGGAAGACTGGGTGATCAACAGTGTCACAGACTGCAGAAATGTCAGAGAGAGAGTGGATTGAAAAAAAACATTGTATTGACCAATGTAGTTCAACTTGCTCATTTTACAGAGCAAGAAAGTATTGTTCTCCCCCTGCTCAACACACACAGTTTTAAATGATTTGACTAAGCTTACAAAAGGCTTAAGTGTCAGAGGTGGGGATTTGCACCCTGGTCCTCTCTCTGCAGATCCAGCCTTCCTTCCATCACACCAGCATTTCATTTTTTTTTTTCCTTCCCATCACCCAGAACAATACCTTATACATAATGGACTCTTAACATATGCTTGTTGAATTAAATTGAATGAATCAAAGTGGTTTTTAATAAAGGCTGAATGGAAAATGAATTGAGTCACACCCCTCCCTCCATTTAATGGAGTGAGAGATTTGTAATTGCTGCTGCTGAGATGATTGTATTTACCTGCTGCTCCAGCATTTGTTAATTTTACCCCCATCAATTTAACAGGACATGCTTTATTGATAAAGTAAGTCACGTCGTTCTAGTTCTTTTTCCCACAGATCTGAACTTTAAGAGGTGGATAAACAAGCAACTTAGCATATGTGACCTTCTGACCAGAGAGTGTTAAATTCCGGGAACTATATTACTTTACTCCTATTCTTTCATTTGTCTGTGGGAAATCCCTTGATTTATGTTCAATCCCAGGACACAATAAAGACCCTCAGGTATGCCAAATGAGACCTCTGAGGAATGTATCAAATAAAACATTTAGCTCCTCTTAAAATTTACAAATAAAAGTAACCTTTGATTAAGGAGATTAAAGTTTATATTGTGCCTTTATCATTTTTTAAAAGTCAAATGTATCCAAAAGATATAACCTCAGCATACTTTTGTGCTCTTGTAGGCCTTTGAAAAGAAAAAAAATAGAATCCAAATTAAAGGCCATATGCTGATATTGCATATGGATTCCATTGACTCACAGATATAGTGTAACAGGCAGCGTGGGCTAATGGATAGAGAACTGACCTAGAAGAAAGATCTTAATGTCTGTGATACGTACTAGCTGTGATCCTAAATAAGTTATTTAATTCCTCAGTGAACCCAGGAAATTCATTAGAACTCTAAGTTACAGGAAAATACGAAGGTACATTAGCTGAATGAGTTTTCTTACCACTGGAGTTCCTTATTCAAATTCTATTTCCTTATCCTAGGATCATAACCATTGTTATTATTAGTCCTTTTTTCTTGAAGAGGTCCATGACATCAAGTTGTTGATACAATGACTTACAAATGAATTGGATTTATGTGAGGGAGGGCTGTGCAAGATCACCAGCCTCACTTTCTCCTCCAGAATCTGGCTCCAGTAGCCAGATATTCATCAGGACAACTAAGGATGGTCCTGAAGCAGTGGAAGAGCTTGACAGTTTTTAAGCTAAAGTCCTAACAGATGTCATTTTCACTGAGGCAACATCCAATCAATGATTAAGGCTAAGTAAGAAATGAGGCAAAGAAGGGCCTTTTTATCTAGTAAAAATCAATCTGGGAGAGGAAGACTCTTAGGGTTTCTGTACAAAACAGAAACAATTTCTGTTTCATTTACTCTGAGCCTGAGACCTTTTGTTAGCCAATCAATGAGAGCCAGAGTGATTTGGATTTAAGGCAGCTAGAAGGAAGCTTAGAAGGATTTACACCACTTGTCTCATTTTGTAGATGAGGAAACACATGTCCAAGCATACTAAGGTCACACAGTAACAGAAAAAGAATTAAAACCCAGTTCTTCTTCCCACAGAGCCAGCAGTCTTCATATTGTATCAGTTAGAGGACACAGAGCCATAAAATCCGGAGATGTAAAAGAGTCTTTTGCCTTGTTATATACTACATTTATAGCCTTATGTAATTGAAATACATGTCCACAGAACTCTGTTAATCAAAGAAAAATAATTTAGTATTTCTTAGCAATATAGCGGTGAGGCCATCTTATGATGAATTGAAAATCCTGAACACATAATCCTTCACCTTACCACTGAGAGGAGGACTATTTTAGACATATGATTTTTACCTGGAAGGCTCTTTGAGGGCATACAGCTGAACCCTCTATTTTACAAGTGCAAAAATGCAAATCTTAAAATGTGTAATGAATTGCTCATGTTTCATCTTCCCGAGTTCAAATCTGACCTCACACACATATTAGTTGTGTGATTCTGGGCAATTCACTTAACCCTGTTTGGCTTTGTTTCCTCATCTCTAAAATGAGCTGGAGAAAGAAAAAGCAAAGCCCTCCAGTATCTCCAATAAACCCCAAATGGGATCACAAAGAGTTGGACATGGCTAAAAAAAATGACTGAACAACACACAGATTCAGATTTGCAGTACATATTTTATTACCTGCTCTTGGGATTATAAATAAACATTGCATTTGATGTGAAGTCAGTGGTCAGTGATTTACACTTAGGGATGATGTAGCTTGCCTAAATGGCATATATAGTAAATGGCAGATGCAGAATTCAAACTCAGATCCTAGGATTTCAAGTTCAACATCTTTTCTTTTGAGCCATGATTATGTTTATCTACCACAATTTGTTGAGCCATTCCTCCAACAATAAACATATACCTTTTCTTCCATTTATCTGGCAAGATAGAAGAAAAGACTCATTGTATCAGCTAACACTTGCAAACTGGTCTATTTATAATTATAGTAATCTTCTTTCTTCTGGTTGTGTTTTGTCCTCCTCCTTTTATTTCTCCTCCTCTTCATCTTCTCTTCCTCTATCTCCTCCTCCTCTTCCTTCTTCTTTCTCTTTGTTCCACCTCCTTTCTCTTACTTTTCTGTTTTCTGTTTTCTTTTTCTTTATTCTTTCTCCTTTTTTTCCTCCTCTGTTTCTCTTTAAAGAGACTTCATAATTTTAGATATTACTCAGTTGGCAAAGAGGGCCAAGGTTGCTGAGGGGACCCCTTGAGACTTCTGGAAAAGAAATTTCAATCCAGCTTGATTCCCAGTAAGAAGGGTTTGGGTACGTTCCAAAGTCCTCCACCCTTCACAATTTCAGGTGGGTCCAGGCTCAAAAGGTAAGAGGCTCCAAAGCAACCTGGAGCAGCCCCAACTCATTAGCACTTTATTTAGCAAACCAGTGTCAAACATCTGCTTATGAGTTCTTCCCTTAGCTTAAACAGAAGGGAAAATAAAATGCCATCCAGCACATTTTGACCAGAATCCAGATTATGTTGTTTATAGGCATAGTTGAAGCATGCTCAAATCCCCTCAGAACTTAAACCTCTTGGAGGCCTTTACAAAGAAAGAAGGGATTTTTATTTCAGTGTTTAAAAGAGAAATATCCTATTAAATGCTACAGAATGATATTTCTTTTAGAGTATAGAATTTTTTTTAAAAAAGTATGACTGTCCCAGTTCTTTGAAAATTGTTTTGTTTTTCAATCAGGGAAATCCCATTAAATATTGCATCAAAGACTTACCTATCCCTATGACATTATGTAAATTATTTTAACTTCACTCAGTCTCAGTTTCCTTATCTATAAAAGGGAGATAATAGCAACACCTGTTTTATAAGGTTGATGAGAATATCCAACAAGATACAATATGCAAAATGATTGGAAAACAACAAAGCACTAAATAATGCCAAATATTACTCCTTTTATCTTTAGAAATAGAGATTTTCACAGAGAAATCACCCGTGAGATTTTTGTTTTCGTCCTCACATTAATTTGCCTAGTCACATATATACTACTCAGCAGGCTACACAGTATTCTGGGGACTTTGCTTAGGTTCTCTTACATTGTACTGATACCAGTGGACCATGGCAGGATTAAGAAGATGATTGATATTCTTAGTGAGAAGTACCATCCTCTCCTTTCAGCAGGGCCCTGCCAAAGGCTCTTAGTTACTTTGACATCGGGCAACCAGGCTATCCCACTCAACAGGGTCACTTATCCGTTTTGAAACATGAACAGGTGTTATAGTAAGAGCTAATATTTTTTTTCCTTTGGTATTTCTGGGTTTCTCATCTCTAATGCCATAGGCTGATAGGGATCAATTAATTGGTAAGTTGTGTTTCCATCAAGGACAATTCCAGATATTAGGAGGAGATCAAGAAAAGATGCAGTGTGACAGGGAGGTTTTACTGGCTATAAGCAGGGGGAGCATCTACAGCACAGAAAGCCTGTTAGAAATGGGAAAGGCCTGGAAAATCAGAACATTTTCTGTAGAGTGACAGGAAGAATTCGCAACCCGGAAACCATCATTTAATGGCTAGTCTGTTGCTAATAACTGAACAACCCTTGGGAAAATCATGGATTTTCTGAAATATTTTCCTATCTTGGAAATGAGGATAATGTTTTTTCTATTATGGAGCCTAAGGAAGAAAAGATACATGAAAACATATTGTTTAATCATCACATGAAATTGCTAGTCTCCCATCCAATCTTATGGATCAAAACCACCTGGCCTTGGAGTGTCTAACATGCTTACCAAGACCGTAACATGTTACATCCCTTTAAAGTGGTAATGGTAGAGAAAAGCCAATCTATGTTCTTATAGATATGATCTTCATTCCCTTGGTTCACACTCTTTGGGTGGCAACATTCATCTCACCTCTTTGGACTCTAGAATAGTTCTAAATTTCTACCTACCAGAAATCCTCCCTCATCCTTGAATCTTATATGTTTCACTGAACCATAGTCATGGTGGAGTTAGAGTAATGATGTTAGCATTAACAGCTGTCATGTTTTATAAATGTTATACCAAGGTAAATTTTATTATTAAAGTATTCAGGGCTTAGATCACTATAGCTATTTTCATATACAAATACACTAAATCTCAATACATTTCTGTATTATGTGAGTCATAAAGTCATCTCTGTGTAAATTTCAGATATAAGATGAAGTCTCCTTGAATGCTCCCAGGATATCTCCCTTCTCACTGACTTTGGATGAAAGGCTATTTCTGATAAGTATACTCATGACATCAGAACTCTAAGTGTTCTTAGAGTTTTCACTGTGTTTTAGAGGAGATTTGCCATGTCTATATGGGCAAACTCTCATAAGTTTAAATCAAGGCTCTCCTTCCTCTGCCCAAGGGGAACTCAAAGCTTCTCTCCTTAGATGATATATGAACATACATTTAGGGAAACAATTTTTAAATTCTCAAATAGAAATAATTTTGATGTGAGAGGTCAAAGTAATCTGACTCAGCAGAGAGTGATGAGCTTAGAAGCTGGAGACCCGAGTTGGAGGCCAGACATCAGCTGGAAAGAAACCATAGTGTTTTGCACATGGTAAGCACTTAATAAATGAGAACTAGAGAACTAAAAGGGGTGATACTCTTCTAAACTTAATTTTCCCAGAACTTTATTTCTTCCCTCCTGCATTTACTCACCAGCCAGATGAGGGCAGCAAATGATTATTACAATGACAAAGAAACCAGGGTAGACTTTTATGGAATTGAGGAGGTATGGAAGGGGGTTGGGAGGTTGAGGGCAAGACTGAATTGTGCCATGAATGGAAAATGGAATTATAAGAGAAATGATTGCAGGCAACACATAGTAGTTATTGGCAAAGAGCTAATAATGTATTTATCTGTTCTACCTCTATAAAACCTCCTATGTACGTACATACTCCTCATAGATGTACTTTAGCTAACGTCTTTATCATTTATCACTTAGCTTATTTCTCCCTGTCTCAAGTCTCTCTCTTCTCCAATTCATCCTTCACACTGTTGCAAAGGGATTTTCTTAAAGCGAAAGTTTGACCATATTACTCCTGTTGTTTCAAATCTGTGAAGGTCTCCCTATTGCCTCTAGGATAAAATATAATGTCCTCCATTAGCAATTAAATATTTTCACAACTTATACTTTTCTTAATTTTCCAGTCTTCTTATATATTTGTCTTATCTAGCATTTTATGGCTTATCATTTTGACTTACTGCAAGACCTAACTTCTCTTTTTTTTTTTAATTTTTTATTTTATTTTATAATTATAACATTTTTTGACAGTACATATGCATGGGTAATTTTTTTACAACATTATCCCTTGCACTTACTTCTATTCAGATTTTTTCCCTTCCTCCCCCAACCCCCTCCCCCAGATGGCAAGCAGTCTTATATATGTTAAATATATTACAGTATAATTTAGATACAATATATGTGTGTAGAACCGAATTTTTTGTTGCACAGGAAGAATTGGATTCAGAAGGTAAAAATAACAGTTTACATTCATTTCCCAGTGTTCCTTTTCTGGATGTAGCTGGTTCTGTCCATCACTAATCAATTGGAATTGGATTAGTTCTTCTCTATGTTGAAGAAATCCACTTCCATCAGCATACATCCTCGTACATTATCATTGTTGAAGTGTATAATGATCTTCTGGTTCTGCTCGTTTCACTCAGCATCAGTTGATGTAAGTCTCTCCAAGCCTCTCTGTATTTCTCCTGTTGGTCATTTCTTATAGAACAATAATATTCCATAACATTCATATACCATAGTTTACCCAACCATTCTCCAATTGATGGACATCCATTCATCTTCCAGCTTCTAGCCACTATGAAAAGGGCTGCCACAAACATTTTGGCACATACAGGACCCTTTCCCTTCTCTAGTAGTTCCTTGGGGTATAAGCCCAGTAGTAGTATGGCTGGGTCAAAGGGTATGCACATTTTGATAACTTTTTGGGCATAATTCCAGATTGCTCTCCAGAATGGTTGGATTCTTTCACAACTCCACCAACAATGCATCAGTGTCCCAGTTTTCCCACAGCCCCTCCAACATTCATCGTTATTTGTTCCTGTCATCTTAGCCAATCTGACAGGTGTGTAATGATACCTCAGAGTTGTCTTAATTTGCATTTCTCTGATCAATAGTGATTTGGAACACTCTTTCATATGAGTGGAAATAGTTTTAATTTCATCATCTGAAAATTGTCTGTTCATATCCTTTGACCATTTATCAATTGGAGAATGACTTGATTTCTTATAAATTAAAGTCAATTCTCTGTATATTTTGGAGATGAGGCCTTTATCAGAACCTTTAACTGTAAAATTTTTTTCCCAATTTGTTACTTCCCTTCTAATCTTGTTTGCATTAGTTTTGTTTGTGCAGAAACTTTTTAATTTGGTGTAATCAAAATGTTCTATTTTGTGATCAATAATGGTCTCTAGTTCTCCCTTGGACACAAACTCCTTCCTCCTCCACAAGTCTGGGAGGTAAACCATCCCATGTTCCTCCAATTTATTTATGATTTCGTTCTTTATGCCTAAATCTTGGACCCATTTTGATCTAATCTTAGTATGTGGTGTTAAATGTGGGTCCATGCCTAGTTTCTGCCATACTAATTTCCAGTTTTCCCAGCAGTTTTTGTCAAATAATGAATTCTTATCCCAAAATTTGGGATCTTTGGGTTTGTCAAAGATTAGATTGCTATTTTTATTCACTATCTTGTCCTGTGAACCTAACCTATGCCACTGATCAACTAGTCTATTTCTTAGCCAATACCAAATGGTTTTGGTGACTGTTGCTTTATAATATAGCTTTAAATCAGGTACACTTAGACCACCTTCCTCTGACTTTTTTTTCATTAGTTTCCTTGCAATTCTTGACCTTTTATTCTTCCATATGAATTTTGTTGTTATTTTTTCTAGGTCATTAAAATAGTTTCTTGGGAGTCTGATTGGTATAGCACTAAATAAATAGATTAGTTTGGGGAGTATTGTCATCTTTATTATATTCGCTCGGCCTATCCAAGAACATTGAATGTCTTTCCAATGATTTAAATCTGACTTTATTTTTGTGGCAAGTGTTTTGTAATTTTGCTCATATAATTCCTGACTCTCCTTTGGTAGATATATTCCCAAATATTTGATACTATCGACTGTTATTTTGAATGGAATTTCTCTTTGTATCTCTTGCTGTTGGATTGTGTTGGTAATGTATAAAAATCCTGAGGATTTATGTGGATTTATTTTGTATCCTGCGACTTTGCTAAAATTCTGAATTATTTCTAATAGCTTTTTAGCAGAGTCTTTGGGGTTCTCTAAGTATACCATCATGTCATCTGTGAAAAGTGACAATTTGATTTCTTCATTTCCTACTCTAATTCCTTGGATCTCTTTCTCGGCTCTTATTGCCAAGGCTAGAGTTTCTAGTACTATATTGAATAGTAATGGTGATAGTGGGCAACCTTGTTTCACTCCTGATCTTACAGGGAAAGGTTCTAGTTTATCACCATTACATATGATGTTTACTGAAGGTTTTAAATATATGCTCCTTATTATTTTAAGGAATAGTCCATTTATTCCTATACTCTCAAGCGTTTTTAGTAGGAATGGATGTTGGATTTTATCAAATGCCTTTTCTGCATCTATTGAGATGATCATATGGTTTTTATTAATTTGATTATTAATATGGTCAATTATACTAATAGTTTTCCTAATATTAAACCAGCTCTGCATTCCTGATATAAATCCCACTTGGTCATAGTGTATTATCCTGGGGATGATTTTCTGAAGTCTATTTGCTAATATCTTATTTAAGATTTTAGCATCAATATTCATTAAGGAAATTGGTCTATAGTTTTCTTTCTCAGTTTTCGATCTACCTGGTTTAGGTATCAGTACCATGTCTGTGTCATAGAAGGAATTTGGTAGGACTCCTTCAATCCCTATTTTTTCAAATAGTTTACATAGCATTGGAGTTAGTTGTTCTTTAAATGTTTGGTAGAATTCACCTGTAAATCCATCTGGTCCTGGGGACTTTTTCTTAGGAAGTTGGTTAATAGCTTGGTCTATTTCTTTTTCTGAGATGGGACTATTTAGACTACTTACTTCTTCCTCTGTTAATCTGGGCAAGCTATATTTTTGAAGGTATTCTTCCATTTCATTTAAGTTATCGAATTTATCGGCATAAAGTTGAGCAAAGTAGCTCCTAACTATTGTTCTAATTTCCTCTTCATTAGTGGTGAGTTCACCCTTTTCATTTTCAAGACTATCAATTTGCTTTTTCTCTTTCCTTTTTTTAATCAGGTTTACTAAGGGTTTGTCTATTTTGTTGGTTTTTTCATAAAACCAACTCTTAGTTTTATTAATTAATTCAATAGTTTTTTTTACTTTCAATTTTATTAATCTCATCTTTTATTTTTTGAATTTCAAGTTTTGTGTTTGTCTGCGGGTTTTTAATTTGTTCCTTTTCTAGCAATTTTAGTTGTAAACCCAATTCGTTGGCCCTCTCTTTCTCTATTTTATGCAGGTAGGCCTGTAGAGATATAAAACTTCCCCTAATTACTGCTTTGGCTGTATCCCATACATTTTGGTATGATGTCTCATTATTGTCATTTTCTTGGGTGAAGTTATTAATTATGTCTATGATTTGCTGTTTTACCCAATCATTCTTTAGTATAAGATTATTTAGTTTCCAATTATTTTTTGGTCTATTTTCCCCTGGCTTTTTATTAAATGTTATTTTGATTGCATTATGGTCTGAAAAGGATGCATTTACTATTTCTGCCTTACTGCATTTGATTTTGAGGTTTTTATGCCCTAGTATATGATCAATTTTTGTATAGGTTCCATGAACTGCTGAGAAGAAAGTATATTCCTTTCTGTCTCCATTTAGCTTTCGCCAAAGATCTATCATATCAAACTTTTCTAGTATTCTATTTACCTCTTTGACTTCTTTCTTATTTATTTTGTGGTTTGATTTATCTAATTCTGATAATGCAAGGTTGAGATTTCCCGCTATTATAGTTTTGCTATCTATTTCCTCTTGCAGCTCTCTTAATTTCTCTTTTAAGAATTTAGATGCTGCACCACTTGGTGCATACATGTTTAATATTGATACTGCTTCACTATTGATGCTTCCCTTTAGCAGGATATAATGCCCTTCCTTATCTCTTTTAATTAGATCAATTTTTGTTTTTGCTTGATCTGAGATGAGGATGGCTACTCCTGCTTTTTTGGTTTTGCCTGAAGCATAATAGATTCTGCTCCACCCTTTTACTTTTAGTTTGAATGTCTCATCCTGTTTCAGGTGTGTTTCCTGTAAATAACATATAGTAGGATTCTGACTTTTAATCCAGTCTACTAACTGCTTCCTCTTTATGAGGCAGTTTGCCCCATTCACATTTATGGTTAGAAGGACTAATTCTATATTGCTTGCCATCCTATTAACCCCTGCTTATACTTTTCCCCTTTCCTTCCCTTTTACCCTCCTATCCAGTATTAAACTGGTAAACACCACTTGCTTTTCACAGCACTCCCTTTTTAGGATCCCTCCCCCACCTTAAAGATCCTCCCCTTATTTTACCCCTTTTCCTCGAAATTACTGTATTCCCTTCCCCTTATCTTACTCCTTCCCTTTCACTTTTCAATGAGGTGGAAGAAGTTTCACCATAAATCGAATATGTCTATTGATACACGCTATGTTCATCTCCCTCCTTTCTTTCTCTCAGATATAATAGGTTACCTTTGCCTCTTCATGAGATGTAGTACCACCACTTTATACTTTTTTATGATATAATCTCCTTTCCACCTCTAGTTTCTAAGACAAATTGTACATATGTTCTTTACATATTTTTTTGACAGAAGTATAGTTCTCAAGATTTCTTTTTACCTTTTTTAGAAGTCTCTTGAGTTCTGTATTTGAAGATCAAACCTCTTATGTAGGTCTGGTTTTTTCATCAAAAATAGATGGAATTCATTTATTTCGTTAAATGTCCATCTTCTTCCCTGGAAAACGATGCTCATTCTTGCTGGGTAAGTTATTCTTGGCTGCATACCAAGTTCCTTAGCCTTTCGGAATATCATGTTCCAGGCCCTGCGTTCTTTTAATGTGGATGCTGCTAGATCCTGTGTTATCCTTATTGTGGATCCTCCATATCCGAATTGTTTTTTTCTAGCAGCTTCCAATATCTTTTCCTTTGTCTGATGGTTCTTGAACTTGGCCACTATATTTCTTGGCGTTTTGATTTTAGGGTCCCTTTCAGTAGGTGATCGATGAATTTTCTCAATGTCTATTTTACCCTCTGTTTCCAAAACGTCTGGGCAGTTCTCTTTGATAATTTCCTCGAAAATGGTGTCCAAGCTCTTTTTTTCCTCCCATTTTTCAGGGAGTCCGATTATTCTCAAATTGTCTCTTCTGGATCTCTTTTCTAGGTCTGTTGTCTTTCTGGTAAGGTACTTGACAGTCTTTTCAATTGTTTCATTTCTCTGGTTTTGCTTGACTCCCTCTTGGTTTCTCCTTGAGTCATTCATCTCTACTTGTTCCAGTCTAATTTTCAATGATGTATTTTCTTCACTCACTTTTTTTATATCTCTTTGTAATTGTCCAATTGAGTTTTTATCTTCTATGGAATTTTTTTCCATTTTATCCATTTTATTTTTTAGAGAGCTGATTTCTTTTTCCAGCTCTCTAATCCTGTTTTCCTTGGAGTTGTTTACCTTTTCCAGCTCACTAATCCTGTTTTCCTTGGAGTTGTTTACCTTTTCCACTCACTAATCTTGTTTCTCAATGATTTGATTTCTTTATCCATTCTGTCTTTGAATGCATGGGATGACTTCTCCAGGCTCTCTTGCCAAGCTTCCCTTTCCTTTTCCCATTTCTCTTCCAGCTCTCTTGTGAGAGCCTTTTTGATTTCCTCTATGAGGTTCTTTTGTATTGAGGAGCAGCTTATATCCCTCCCAGGGGATACATCTGGGGACATTCTGTTCCTAGTCTCCTCAACATTTGAAGTCTGCTCCCTCTCCACACAGAAGCTGTCAATGGTTAGAGCCCTTTTGAATTTTTTGTTCATTTTGTCAGAGTAGGAATCAAAGAAAACAAACTGACAAGAGAAACAATTGGTCTGTTTTGCGGGGGATAGGGCTAGATGTTATTAATGGGCTTCCTCTGCAGACTGGGGGTAGGGCAGCAGAGAGCCACTAACAGAACAGCAATGACTGTACTGAGTCTGTGCTGTGAGGCTCCGAGAACGCACCGAGTCAGTCCAGGTGGGGGTTGGGGGTGGCCGGGCTCTGAGAGACGCTGGCTTTCTGGGGTTTTAATCTTGACCTCGGTGTTTACACCCTCTCTGCTGCTCCTGGCTTGCTGCCAAGACGGAGCATCCACACTGGGGCAAAAGCCCTTTTGCAGAAACGGCAGAGATCACACCCCTCCCCCTCCGGTCTGAGCTGTGTGAGCTGCCTGTCTTGCTCTGGCTGTCTGCCCTCAGTCTGCGCCCAGTCTGATTGACCCTCCCCCAAACAAACACAGACCTTTTCTGGCGACTTTCAAGGATGTCTTCTCTTGGTGATAATTTGTGGATTTCTTTCTGGGTCAAGCATTAAGTCAGAGGCTTGTCATGAAGTAAGTTCTGAGAGAAAACGAGGAGCTCAAGCAGCTGTCTGCCTCCACGCCGCCATCTTGGCCGGAAGTCTAAGACCTAACTTCTCAATGCCTGAAATGTGTTTCCTTCTTAACTTCACATTTTAGAATCTCTAAGCTAAAATTTCATTTTGTATAGGTGACTTTTCCTGGTCCTCCCAAACTGTCTTCCTCATTAAAGCTAATTCCCATCCATTTTCTATGAACCTTGTATGCACTTATATCTTCCTTTAAAATGTAAACTCTCTGAGAGCAGGAACTATTGTCCATTTTTCAGTTTATCCCCACTTGAGTTATCAATGTTGTTAATTGAATGACTGTTCAGATATTATGGAAAAAATTCCATTTTAAATTTCTCCCTTCTGAGAATTACAGTTAATGTGATCACAAGACCAATGACGACTAATTTGTAATACAGTAAGAATATGTTCAACCCAGAGACATGACACTTGTGTTTGAATTGTGACCCTTTCACTCATTACATATATGAATTCTTCTGGTACTTCTCTCTAAACTTCACTTTTCTTGGCTATATAGTTTGTGCATTTCAGTCATGGCTGTTGTTTCATGTCCCTCTTTGAGGTTTTCTTGGCAAAGGTTTCCTTCTCCATCTCATTTTACAGATGAGTAAACTGAAGCATACAGAGTTAAATGACTTACTTGGATCATACAGCTAGAAAATATTTGGAGCTGGATTTGATCACAGGAAAATTCATTCAGAACTCTATCATTATATCACTTGGCTATCCTTAGTTATAAAATGGACCTTATTGTCAATGTTATTTATTTTTATTTTACCAAACTTTTTGATAAAATATCTTATAGTAGTCTTGTAGAGATGATGGAGAGAGAAGGATAAGAAAATAATATAATCAGACAGCTCCGATTCTAATTGAATAGTTTCCTGTGACATACTCCAAGTGACTCTATATTTGGCTCTGTGTCACAAATATATTTGTCTATGACTTTTGCTATTAAAATCATTCATAACCTGGTCTCAACTCCTCTCTGTACCTTCATTGAACATTACTCTGTAGCCCACACTCCATGACCCAGTCAAGTTGGTCATCTCTATTTTCCTCTAACATATACTATCTATCTCAATGTATTTGCATGCCTGACTATTCCTTGTGCCTGGAATATACAATTCTTTTACCATCACCTCATAGAAAATGTCTCAACCTTCAAAATCTAGATGATGAACAACTTTCTAAATATAACTTTCCTGTTACTCTCAATTGCTTTGCCCTTTTTTTGAAACTCCATTGTATTTAACTACTTTGTGTATATTTTTAGTTATCCATGTCTGTGTCTATATCCAAGTCTATATCTATATGTATGTATATATATGATCTAATTGTCTGTGATGTAAATATGTATCAATCATCTACCTCTCATATATGCACCTATCATCTAAATCTCTATCATGTATCTATTCACATATTTATTTCTTGTCTTTCTCATTAAAGATGAATTTTTCCAGAGGGGACTGTTTCATTAATTACATTTTTATTTACTAGTAAAGTGTCTGGAATATGAAGGCACTTAATAAATACTTGTTGATGGTTGATTGATGGGATAAAGGCATATATGACATATTCAACACCTTTGAAGGTGTTTCAAAGCTAGGCTGAATATCCCCAATACAGATGGCAGGGTTTTGACAGATTGCAGCACTGGGATGAATCTAACAAAATAAAATGCAATACAGATAAATAGAAATGGAAGTAGATAACATAAATACATGTAGATAAATCTTTGTGTTATAATTTATAAAGTATACTCATAAGCAGCAGAGTATCCAGGAAAAGTCTAAAGTCTCCAGAAGTGACTTTACTATAGCGTATCTGAAGTGGAACTTGCATTGTCATGTATCTTGATTGAACGGACTTTTTTGTCTCTGTTATATATTGTGCCCACTAATATTCAATGAAAACCTTTAATCCATGTTTTATGATCAGTATAAGCAACGTGGCATGTTAAGCCCAGAGAAGAAAAGATTCAAATGGAACATAATAGTGGTTCAATTATTTGAATAGCTTCCATGGATAAGAAGTACTGGTACTGCTTAGTTTGATTCTAAAAAGTGGAATCTAAAGAATAGTGGGAATAAATGACAAAGGAAAAAATAAGTTTGAAGTCAGTACTGAGGAAAAACTTCTTAGTAAATCACAAAGTAGTGAAATGGTACAATCGTTAGAGTGTTTGGTTGGGAGTTTGGAAGAACTTAGTTCAAATTCAGCTTCAGACATTTACTAGCCGAGTGATTAATCTCTTCTTGACTCAGCTTCCTCAACTGTGAAATGGAAAAAAAATAATAGTAGCTACTCCTCATATTTATTATAAATATCAAATGAGCTAATATTTGTAAAGCCCTAAGCACAATGTCTGAAACATAGAAAGAATTTAAGAAATAAATTCTTCCTTTTTTCCTCTGTACTGCCCCACAAGTAGAATAAGCTGTCCTGAGATATAGGGCATATTCTGTTGTTGGAACTCTTTAATTGATATTGTAACCCTATTTTCTAGGTATAGTATTATAATAATTCCTTACCAGACATAAGTTGGAGTACATCTTAACTTCCATCTAAAGTCATAGGATTTTCACTCTAGCCCTAGAAAGGACCTCAGATGGCATTTTGTACAACCTTTCATTTTACATATGAGAAAAATTAGGTCTAGAGAGAATTGTCTTGTCACTGAAGTAACAAGTAGTAGGACCCAGAACTGAACTCAATTCCTGTGACCCTGAGTTAAGCTCTATTTCTACTGTGTCCTTCCTAGAATAAAAAATTTCACCTCTTCATGCTTTAACATAAATCATTTTACTTTTATATATTTTATAAATGTCTTATCCACTCAAAATGACATATATTTTATTGGAACACTTTGTATATGCACATAAAGATATATTGAAAAGATGAAAAGAAATGCTCATAAACCTGTCCTCATCAATGTGTGCAGGTGTAACTGAAAGGGTAATGCTTGACCAAAGGTGAGCCTTCAATGCTTCATCACAAGGAACATTCCAGTCCTATTTGTCTCATGGGGTTTTGGTAGGGAATAAAAAGGATAATGTATGGAAAAGTTCTTTGAATTATTTAGTGTGCTATAAAAATTCAAGGAATAATTACTATAAATCTGTAGGCTGATTCATTCTGAGCCAGAGCTATAACCAGGAGTTTTTACACCTGGGGCAAGTAGCAGTAGGATAAGGAAGACTCTGAGTTCATCTAGGGTACAGGAAGGAGTCACTTCAAAGGATAGCATGAGGTTTCCAAGTTGTTTAATGACACGATTATTCCAAGAACAGGCTTATCAAGGAGGAAACATGACATAGGATAGTATTATTAGTATCCCTCCCACCCAGTTTTCTGTGCATGGGCAAAAGCCCAATGATTTTGTCTCAGTATTCTGAGCCCTACCGTCTTAAAATTTCACACCATTAAAAGAAGAGTCGTTGACAAAGTGATGTCGACTAAGATGTACTTGGGAGATAGCCTCACCAAAGGTTGGAAGTCAAACAAATCAAGAGTTTTTAACTTGGAATACACAGTCTCCTCAGGTTTCAAGGTGGTCCATGAATTGGGTAGGTAAAATATATCATTTTTCCTCCAATATGTGTTTTATTTTATGCATATAAAAGAAACTAAAGCATTATTCTCTGAAGAAATCCATAGGTTTTACCAGACTGACAAAGGATTCCATCACACTTTTTATGTGTGCTCCTGATTTGGATAATTTGCTTAAAAGGACCCAGTGCTTCATGGGACCAAAATGGGTTGAGATGTAGCTTAGGATCTGTACCACGGAGGAAAGAACAACTTTTAAATCTCATTTTGGGATTTAGAGCTGTACTGGACATTAGAGATCAGTTAATCCAAAACCATTTTATACATGATGAAATTAAAACCTAGAGGGGTTAGATAAATTACTCAGTCTCCTACATAGTGGACATACAAACTAGTATTCACTTACTGTTTAAACAATACTCCTTCCTCCATACAATAAAAAAGTTTGGTTATATCAATGTTCTTGCTCTAAAATGATTTCTTTGAAGAGAATACTGGGTATGAAGTTCTTTTTTTTTTCTTTTTTTATTATTATTATATATTTTTTATAATATTATCCCTTGTATTCATTTTTCCAAATTATCCCCCCCTTCCTCTACTCCCTCCCCCCGATGACAGGCAGTCCCATACATTTTACATGTGTTACAATATAACCTAGATACAATACATGTGTGTAAATACCATTTTCTTGTTGCACATTAAGTATTAGATTCCGAAGGTACATGTAACCTGGGCAGACAGATATTAGTGCTAACAATTTACATTCACTTCCCATTGTTTCTTCTCTGAGTGTAGCTACCTCTGTCCATCATTGATCAACTGGAAGTGAGTTGGATCTTCTTTATGTTGAAGATTTCCACTTCCATCAGAATACATCCTCATACAGTATTGTTGTTGAAGTGTATAGTGATCTTCTGGTTCTGTTCATTTCACTCAGCATCAGTTGATGTAAGTCTCTCCAAGCCTCTCTGTATTCCTCCTGCTGGTCATTTCTTACAGAGCAATAATATTCCTGGGTATGAAGTTCTTGATAAAAATCATAATTTCTGATTAGCATGATTATTGTATAGCTTTTTTGATGAGGTCATTTATTGCAGTGCCTTCTCTATCCCAGTTAAAACAATAGATCTTGAAAAAGAAGTCTACCGTGGATCACATGAATAGGGTCAAGTAGTTACTTTCCATTATTAACAAAACAATTTCAATTTGTTCTCCTCCAAAGAGGTGACTTTTCTATAGTTTATCTAAAGACTGTTGGACTAGTATCCTCATGTACCTTCACAGAGCACCCTTTTTTGTCTCCAATCTTTCAACATTTAGATTCAAATCTAAACTCAGAGATTTACAATTTGTGAGACTCCAGGCAGATTATTCAGCCTTTTTTGGCCCCAGTCTCCTCATGTGTTAAAGGGTTTGTACCAATCTCACAGAGTTGTACTAACCCCACAGAAGTGGGAACTAAATGAAATGACAAATGCTAGCTTACATGAACATAAACTATTAGTTTAATATGATTATTTTTTCTTTTCAGCAGGGCTCATGTGTTTTTGTCTTTAGGGTTATGGTGACAATGCTATTATTAGTTTATAGAAGTATTTTCACACATTTTTAAATTTTAATATTTAAATTTTATTTTTATTTAATTTCCATTTATTTATTTATTTGCTCAGTTTATTCAATTATTTGATTATTAATTTTTATATTTAACTTTACATATTTGTTCTCCACAAAGTCCTACTTTGATAACTAAGCACGACCTTGAGTTTAGTTTCCAAAGCTTAGGCCAGAAGAATAAGATCTTTGACAGCTTCTGCCAAGGTACTTAAAGCTTTGCATATGATTCTAGCAAAATATTCTGCCTGTTTTGTGAGGCTCACTAAAGGAAAGTGCAGGGAAGCTCACCATCAGGGGATTGGTCACAACATAATGGATTCTTTGGCTATGGTAACATGAAAGAGATAAGAAGTCAGACTGACCCTCTGATCTCTGGAACCATTTTCCCTCTGTAATAAGAGTGATAGTGATATAATAGGAAGAGAAGAACCATGCCATTTTAGACTATCTCCAAATATTAATTTAACTATTCGTACTTTAGAGGAAGATCATTGGTCCAATGTCCAGTGATTTAATAAATCACTGGAAAAATTCAATGAAATATTAAAAGACCCAAAGGGAAATTACACATTCATTAGGAATTACTTGGTGAAGATTTATAGAATAACTTTAAATAGAATCTTGTGGAATGATAGGATCGTAGATTTAGAGTGAAAATGGACCTTGAATAACATTTTGTCTAAATTCTTTGCCTTACAGGTGAGAATACTGAGACCCAGAGAGATTAAGTAATTTATCTTGGCTGACTCATGACTAAGTAAAAGGATTTGAATCCAGGACTTCTGACTCCAAAGTCAGTACCTTTAGAAGTTGGAAATTAGTTGAGTGATAAAATAATTTCTTGTTTTTATTGAATTAGAAAATTTTTCTTAAGTTTTAAGCCTTCATTAGTTACTAATTTTTCTTTATTCCAGAAACCCATGCTTTTTTACAGATCAATATTTAGTCCATCACAATTTTTAATGCATTACTTTTTATTTAGTTGTGTTACTTTAAGTAAGTTCATCTTAATTACCTGTTCCCTTAGTAAACTCTATTGTTGGTAGGTATCACAGTGAATAAAGTTCTTGACCTAGACTTAGGAAGATTTGGGTTCAAATCCAGCCTCAAACATTTATTAGCTGTGTGAACCTACAAGTCATTTAACCTCTACCTTACTCTTACCTATTTCAGAGGGCTATATTGAGGAGATAAAATAAAATTGTATTTGTAAAACACTTTGTAAATTTTAAAATTCTATGTAAATGGAAGAAGAAGAAGAAGAAGAAGAAGAAGAAGAAGAAGAAGAAGAAGAAGAAGAAGAAGAAGAAGAAGAAGAAGAAGAAGAAGAAGAAGAAGAAGAAGAAGAAGAAGAAGAAGAAGAAGAAGAAGAAGAAGAAGAAGAAGAAGAAGAAAGAGGAGGAGGAGGAGGAGGAGGAGGAGGAAGAAGAAGAAAGAAGGAAGAAGAAAATCATGATGATGAAGAAGAAAAGAAGGAGAAGAAAAGAAGAAGAAGAAGAAGTAAGAAGAAGAAGAAAATGATGATGATGATGATGATGATGATACCGATACCTGTAGCCATCTTCTCAGAAAAGGCTCTTGGTTGGAGAAAGAATTTCACCATTCATTCTTAGTCTAAAAATAATATAAAATGTCCTAGTGAATCCCTTGCAGAGTTGGCATTTATTTTTTTGGGGGAAATTGAAAGGACTAGCCCTGTTAGCATTAGAAAACTTCTTTCTTAATCTAGTCATAAAGCACTCATGTTTCTAGGTGGAAATAATCAGTTTAAACTAATTGCCTTTCAAGAGTAGTGTTCTTAATGCCAACCCCATCCACCTCTTGTACTATCTCTTTTTTCCCCCATTCCTGATCACATTTATTGAAAAAAAAATCTACATGTGCTGCTTATGCTACTCTTTCCTAAATCCTTTGAAATTGAGATTCTGACCTCACTAATTTAACTTTTTAATATTTTTTTAAATTTTTTTTTATTATATATATATATATTTTTATAATATTATCCCTTGTATTCATTTTTCCAAATTACCCCCCCTCCCTTATTCCCTCCCCCCGACGACAGGCAATACCATACATTTTACATGTGTTACAATATAGTCTAAGTACAATACATGTGTGTGAATATCATTTTCTTGTTGCACAATAAACATTAGAATCCAAAGGTACATGCAACCTGGGCAGACAGATATTAGTGCTAACAATTTACATTCCCCTCCCAGTGTTTCTTCTCTGGGTGTATCTACCTCTGTCCATCATTGATCAACTGGAAGTGAGTTGGATCTTCTTTATGTTGAAGATTTCCACTTCCATCAGAATACATCCTCATACAGCATTGTTGTTGAAGTATACAGTGATCTTCTGGTTCTGCTCATTTCACTCAGCATCAGTTGATTTAAGTCTCTCCAACCCTCTCTGTATTCCTCCTGCTGGTCATTTCTTACTGAGCAATAATATTCCATAACCTTCATATACCATAATTTACCCAACCATTCTCCAACTGATGGACATCCATTCATCTTCCAGTTTCTAGCTACAACAAAAAGAGCTGCCACAAACATTTTGGCACATATATGTCTCTTTCCGCTCTTTAGTATTTCTTTGGGATATAATCCCAGTAGTAGCGCTGCTGGGTCAAAGGGTATGCACAGTTTGATAACTTTTTGGGCATAATTCCAGATTGCTCTCCAGAATGGCTGGATTCTTTCACAACTCCACCAGCAATGTATTAGTGTCCCAATTTCCCCACATCCCCTCCAACATTTGTCATTATTTGTTCCTGTCATCTTAGCCAATCTGACAGGTGTGTAGTGGTATCTCAGAGTGGTCTTAATTTGCATTTCTCTGATCAGTAGTGATTTGGAACACTCTTTCATGTGAGTGGATATAGTTTCAATTTCTTCCTCTGAGAATTGTCTGTTCATATCCTTTGACCATTTATCAATTGGAGAATGGTTTGGTTTCTTATAAATTATGGTCAGTTCTCTATATATTTTGGAAATGAGACCTTTGTCAGAACCTTTGTTTTTAAAAATATTTTCCCAATTTGTTACTTCCCTTCTAATCTTGTTTGCATTAGTATTATTTGTACAGAAACTTTTTAGTTTGATGTAATCAAAATCTTCTATTTTGTGATCAATAATGATCTCTAGTTCTCCTCTGGTCATAAATTCCTTCCTCCTCCACAAGTCTGAGAGGTAGATTATCCTCTGTTCCTCTAATCTATTTATTATCTCCCTCTTTATGCCTAAATCATGGACCCATTTTGATCTTATCTTGGTATATGGTGTTAAGTGTGGATCCATATCTAATTTCTGCCATACTAATTTCCAGTTTTCCCAACAATTTTTTCCGAATAATGAATTTTTATCCCTAATGTTGGAATCTTTGGGTTTGTCAAAGATTAGATTGCTATAGATGTACCCTTTTTTGTCCTTTGTATCTAATCTGTTCCACTGATCTACCGGTCTATTTCTTAGCCAATACCAAATGGTTTTGGTGACTGCTGCTATATAATATAGCTTTAGATCAGGTACACTTAGACCACCTTCCTCTGAGTTTTTTTTCATTAGTTCCCTTGCAATTCTTGACCTTTTATTCTTCCATATGAATTTTGTTGTTATTTTTTCTAGGTCATTAAAATAGTTTCTTGGGAGTCTGATTGGTATAGCACTAAATAAATAGATTAGTTTGGGGAGTATTGTCATCTTTATTATATTCGCTCGGCCTATCCAAGAGCACTGAATGTCTTTCCAATTATTTAAATCTGATTTTATTTTTGTGGCAAGTGTTTTGTAATTTTTCTCATATAATTCCTGACTTTTCTTTGGTAGATGGATTCCCAAATATTTTATACTATCAACATTTGTTTGGAATGGAATTTCTCTTTGTATCTCTTGCTGTTGCATTTTGTTAGTGATATATAAAAATGCCGAGGATTTATGTGGATTTATTTTGTATCCTGCCACTTTGCTGAAATTTTGAATTATTTCTAGTAGCTTTTTAGCAGAGTCTTTGGGGTTCTCTAAGTATACCATCATGTCATCTGCAAAAAGTGATAGTTTAATTTCATCATTTCCTACTCTAATTCCTTGGATCTCTTTCTCGGCTCTTATTGCCGAGGCTAGCGTTTCTAGTACTATATTGAATAGTAATGGTGATAGTGGGCAACCCTGTTTCACTCCTGATCTTACTGGGAAAGGTTGCAGTTTATTTCTATTGCATATTATGCTTACTGACGGTCTTAAATATATACTCCTGATTATTCTAAGGAATAATCCATTTATTCCTATACTCTCAAGAGTTTTTAGTAGGAATGGATGTTGGATTTTGTCAAATGCTTTTTCTGCATCTATTGAGATGATCATATGGTTCTTATTAATTTGATTATTAATATGGTCAATTATATTAATAGTTTTCCTAATATTAAACCAGCCCTGCATTCCTGGAATAAATCCTACTTGATCATAGTGTATTATCTTGGAGATGATTTTCTGAAGTCTTTTTGCTAATATCTTATTTAAGATTTTAGCATCAATATTCATTAAGGAGATTGGTCTATAATTTTCTTTCTCAGTTTTCGATCTACCAGGTTTAGGTATCAGTACCATGTCTGTGTCATAAAAGGAATTTGGTAGGACTCCTTCATCCCCTATTTTTTCAAATAATTTATATAACATTGGGGCTAATTGTTCTTTAAATGTTTGGTAGAATTCACATGTGAATCCATCTGGCCCTGGGGATTTTTTCCTGGGGAGTTGATTAATAGCTTGTTCTATTTCTTTTTCTGAAATGGGACTATTTAAGCAATTTATCTCCTCCTCTGTTAATCTAGGGAGCCTATATTTTTGGAGGAAGTCATCCATTTCACTTAAGTTATCAAATTTATTGGCATAAAGTTGGGCAAAGTAACTCCTTATTATTTCTCTAATTTCCTCTTCATTGGTGGAAAGATCCCCCTTTTCATTTGTAAGACTATCAATTTGATTTTCCTCTTTCTTTTTTTTGATCAAATTTACCAAAGGTTTATCTATTTTATTGGCTTTTTCATAAAACCAACTCTTGGTTTTATTTATTAATTCAATAGTTTTTTTACTTTCAATTTTATTGATTTCTCCTTTTAATTTTTGTATTTCGAGTTTAATTTTTGGTTGGGGGTTTATAATTTGGTCTTTTTCTAGCCTTTTAAGTTGTAAGCCCAATTCGTTAATCTTCTCTTTCTCAATTTTCTTCAAATAAGCCTCTAAAGATATAAAATTTCCCCTTATTACCGCTTTAGCTGTATCCCAAAGATTTTGATATGATGTCTCATCATTATCATTATCTTGGGTGAAATTGTTAATTGTTTCTATAATTTGCTCTTTCACCCAGTCATTCTTTAAGATGAGATTATTCAGTTTCCAATTACTTTTTGGTCTATTTACCCCTAACTTTTTACTGAATGTAGCTTTTATTGCATTGTGATCTGAGAAGAAGGCATTTATTATTTCTGCCTTCCTACATTTAATTTTGAGATCTTTATGTCCTAGTATATGGTCAATTTTTGTATAGGATCCATGAACTGCTGAGAAGAAAGTATATTCCTTCCTATTGCCATTCAGTTTTCTCCAAAGGTCTATCATACCTAGTTTTTCTAATGTTCTATTTACTTTTTTAATTTCTTTCTTGTTTGTTTTGTGGTTTGATTTGTCTAAATCTGAGAGTGCAAGGTTGAGATCTCCCACTATTATAGTTTTACTGTCTATTTCTTCTTGCAGTTCTCTTAACTTTTCCTTTAGAAAGTTAGATGCTATACCACTTGGTGCATATATGTTTAGTATTGATATGGCTTCATTATTTATGCTACCTTTCAGCAGGATATAGTTTCCTTCCTTATCTTTTTTAACGAGATCTACTTCTGCTTTTGCTTGATCTGAGATAAGGATAGCTACCCCTGCTTTTTTGGCTTTACCTGAAGCATAATAGGCTCTGTTCCAACCTTTTACCTTTACTCTGTATGTATCTCCCTGCTTTAAGTGTGTTTCCTGTAGGCAACATATTGTAGGGTTCTGCTTTTTGATCCAATCTACTATCCGTCTCCGTTTGATGGGATCGTTCATCCCATTTACATTTACAGTTAAAATTACTAATTCTGTATTTCCTGCCATCGTATTATCCCCAGATTATGCTTTTTTCCCTTGACCCCCCTGATCCCCCTCCCCGATATTTAATTTACAGACCCCCCTTGTGACGCGCAACCCTCCCTCTTTTTTTTTTTTTTTTAGGATCCCTCCCCCCTCCCTCCAAGTCCCTTCACTTATTCTCCTTTTCCTTTCCCCTTTTCCTCTCCCCCCTTTTAATGAGGTGAGAGAAAATTCTCTGAAAAACAAATATGTTAATTATTTACTCTTTGAGCCTCTTCTGATGAGAGTAAGATTCACACAATGATTCTCCCCCTCACTAAGTTCCCTCAGATATGGTGTATTTTCTATGTCTCTTCCTGGGATGTAGTTTCCCTCTTTTTATTACTCCTTCCCCTTTTTCTGAACCGACCTCCTTCCCTTTACTACACCCCCCTTTTTTTCTTTTATATCAGTAAAATCAAATTATCCTTGAGTATTTTTTATATACCCACAACAGAGTTACAGTTCTCAAGGGTTCTGTGTACCTTTTTCTGTTTCTCTTCAGTCTTGTGGATGTAAATCAAATTTTTTGTTTAAGTCTGGTTTTTTTCTTAGAAACATATAGAATTCCTCTGTTTCATTGAATGACCATCTTCTTCCGTGGAAAAAGATGCTAAACTTAGCTGGGTAGTTCATTCTTGGTTGCAGTCCTTGATCTTTTGCCTTACGGAATATCAGGTTCCAGGCCCTTCTATCTTTTAATGTGGAGGCAGCCAGATCTTGGGTGACCCTTATTGTGGCACCTTGGTATTTAAATTGTTTTTTTCTAGCTGCTTGCAGGATTTTCTCCTTTGTGTGGTAATTCTGCAGCTTAGCCACAATATTCCGTGGTGTTCTTTTTTTAGGGTCTATTTCAGAAGGAGTTCGATGAATTCTTTCCACATCTACTTTCCCTTCTGTTTCTATTATCTCTGGACAGTTCTCTTTGATAATTTCCTGTAAAATAGAATCTAGGCTCTTTTTTTGGTCATAGTTTTCTGGAAGTCCAATAATCCGCAGATTATCTCTCCTAGATCTATTTTCCAGGTCTATAGATTTTCCCAGTAAGTATTTGACGTTGTTCTCCAGCTTCTCATTTTTTTTTGTTTTGTTTGACTGATTCTTGGGTTCTCTGTGAATCATTCATTTCTATTTGTTCTATCCTGACTTTTAAGGAGTTATTTTCTTCTTTCACAGTTTTTAGTTCTTTTTGTAAATGCCCAATTTCGTTTTTAAATGAATTATTTTGCTCTATTGAATTTTTTTCCATTTCCCTAATTTTTTTTTTGAGAATTATTTTCTTTTTCCAATTCAGAAATTCTATTTTCTTGAGACTTTTTTATGTTTTCCAATTCAGAAATCCTACTTTCCTGTGTTTTTTTAACCTTTTCTAATTCACTAATTTTGTTTCCCTGCATCTCCTGTGAATTCTTTATTTTTTCCAACTCCAATTTCAGGACGTTGTTATTCTCTATCATAACTTCCCTTTCTTTTCCCCATTTTTCTTCGATCTCCCTCAATTTTTTAAGAGCTTCTTCTAGGAGAGAGTTATGTGATGGGGGGCAGGAATCGTTCCCCTTTAGGTTGTTATCTTCTGAATCTTTGCTGTTAACTTCCTCGGGGTTGGACACCCGCTCTTTCTCTGTATAGAAGGAATCTATAGTTTTTCTAGCTTTTTTGCTCATACTTAAAAAATGTTTTGGGGTCTGTCCCTGGGGTAGGAAATTATTTACTTCTTTACCAGCTTCCTCCCAGACTGGATGGATGCAGCGGCCCCTGTGCCTGAGCTAAGAGAGAGCTCTGGGAGAGAGTTCCCCACCCCCTCCCTGGAGGTGCCTCAGAGGTGATTAGCACTACTGTGCTTCGAGGGCGTAGAATAGTGAAGACTGCAGGAAGCCCAGCCTATGTGTCCGGGTGGGGAGTGGATGTCTGCAGCAGGTGACGTGAGAAGCCCCTGCGCTCAAACTGGAAGTGTCTGCCAGAAACCGCGGTCCCTAGTTCAAAGGTTCCGCTTCTCTGGGACTTCCTGGAGCTGAGTTCCACTCCCTCCAGCTAAGCTAGGCAGTGTGTGTTGCCTTGGGCCGTATCCACCCACTTGTCAATCTCTTAACTATTCTCAGGTGGTAGCTGAGGCCACACCCCCTGGTGTCGAGTCTGCCCCCAGGGTGGGGGGGGGGAAATCTAATCTGAGTTTTAAAATATTTTGGCTTTCTCTTCTGAACTGCTAAATAATTAGCAGAGAAGAGCTAACAGCCTGTGCCAGATTCCTTTACCTCAGTGGCTTCTCTGATCCCAGAGCCCCTCCCAGCGCAATGGGCGCAGTGTGCCCCTACCCCACCGTCTGTGCTGGTCTTTCTTATTCCTCCCCTGAGAACTGACCTTTCCTGTTGAAACTCCAGATTCTCTTCAGCTGGTAAGTTGTGCTTCCAGTCCTTGTGGTATCTATCAGTCCTGAGCTAATTTTGAGACTTAATTTATCTAATTGGTTGTGAGGGAGTGAGGACGTTCACTGAGTCGTGTGTTTCTTCTCCGCCATCTTGGCTCACTTTTTAATATTTTTCCAATGTATTTCTTCTGATTTCACTAAGCTAACACCATTGCTAGGGGTATGCAAGAATCAATTCTAACTGGCTTAGAAGAACCAATGTAAACTTTCAGTGTGATCATTTACACTTTAAAAAATGCTAAAAAGCAGACATGGACTTATTATCTTGCTGATCCAGTTGTCCTCAAACTTTTTAAATAGGGGGCCAGTTCACTGCTGGAAGGCTAGACTATAGTAAAAACAAAAACTCAAACTCTGTCTCCACCCCTCAGCCCATTTGCCATAACCCGGTGGGCCATATAAATGTCCTCAGTGGGCTGCATCTGGCCCGCAGGCCATAGTTTGAGAACTCTTAGTCTAGACTTACTTAAGTTGTAATAATGCACATTATACAAGTTATGTGTATATACCTGTTTCTTTTACCCTTGGAGAGCCCTGTCAGTATATATTTACTAGTATATCCCTATATTGCTGTGTAAGCATTGCTTGATTTTAGTAGGAATGAAATAAAAAGTTCAGGAAACAACAACAATAATGACAATAAAAACAAGAGCTACAACACAATTTTTATTTATGTAGCTCCTTAAAATTTTCAAAGTCCTTTATATATATTTTTTCTTAGCTGAGCCTGACAACATCCCTGGTCATCACTAATCAATCATGTCTTTTTATGTTCAAAATTTTAGGATTATCTTTGATCTATCCCTGTTCCTCTCCTCTCCTTCAGTTACCAAATCTAGTCAGTTCTGTATATATAATTTTTCTTGTTGTTTTCCCATCCCCATACGCATTCATCATTACATACATCCATTGCTACCTATCTCTTTCCAGATAGTTTTATCTCCACCTCTCCTTTCCTTGAAACTGTCCCTCATTCCATTTTCTAGATTAACTTCCTGATAATTACATATGGTTACATATGTTTCAAATTTTTGTTTCTGCCTATTAGCTACCAAGTTAAGTTTAATCTCTTAATTCCATCATCCAAGGCTTTTCCCATTAGGGTACCATCATACATTTCCAACCTTACCTTAAGTTGTTTGTCCTAAACTAAAATTCTTAGTGTCTCATTAATATAATAGAACTGTTTTTTCACAAATTGAGTTCGAGCAAAGGAAGGAGTCCATTTTCTCTCCAAGAAATATTAAAATGCTTTATTTATACAGACTGTCATTAGGAATGTTGTCATTTTGTCTTTAATTGCATATGGTCCCCAGATTCCCAAACACAGGAGTACTACTCTATAAAATGTGTACTTCTGACAGGTGCTAGTAATCGACCACAAAGTGAAGAAAGGTTCAGTTGGGTTTTTTGATAGTTCTTCATTCAATAAGTATATGTTAAATGCTTTGTTAGTGCTAGGCTCAGTATTAGAGACACAAAGACAAAAATGAAATTGAAAAGTTTGCATGTTGTTAGAGGAGAAATAATATGAATTGAGATAAGTGAAAATAGAAAGTAAATGCAAAGTAACTTGATGAGTGGTAGGAAGGAGACCATTAGGAACAAGAGGCGTATGATGTCTTTATGTCACTCTACTATTTAAGAAACTCCAGTGGTTCATTCTTGCTTCTAGATAGTTTTATGATTGACATTTGAAACCCTTAAGAAATATTACTCCAGTTTAGGTCTTTAGGGTTATTGCTATTATTCCCATTTGCATACTTGATATTCCAACAAAATTGGCTTACTTACCATTTCTTGTATGCATATTATACAAGTTATGTGTATCTATCTCCAGTGAGTATGACTTTGCACAAGTTGTCCCCATATACCATTCCTAAAATGTCTTCCCTATGTATCTCTTCTTAAAATCAGTTTCTTTCCAAACTAATCTCAAATGCTTCTTTCCAAAATCAATCCTTATTGTTTCAGTTGCTGGTAATATTCTCCTGAAATTATTCTCTGCTAATTTCATCTATGTTTTATTTATGTTATTTCTATGTGTATGTTCTCTTTTCTATCTTAAGAAAATATAAGTTCTTTGATTATTCCCATTACTATATATTGCTGTTTGTTTTTCTCTCTAATGAAAAAAAAACCAAAAACAAAAACAAAAACAACAACAACAAAACACCATAAAGTACCATATCAGTGCTAGTTGTTGTTATTAATTATTATTGTATCCAATGAAAGAACTTCTTCAACCTCCTGAATTAGTCCATTCAAAATTGGTGAAGTATTCACTCTTAAGGTGTTTGTTTTTTATCAAGTGCAAAATTTGCCGCTTGGAAATGCAAATCAAAACACCTCTGAGGTACTGGTATATACCTCTCAAATTGGCTAAAATAACAAGAAGTATAATAATGAATGTTGGAGGGGATATGGGAAAACTGGGACACTAATACATTGCTAGTGGAGTTGTGAACTGATCCAACCATTCTGGAGAGCAATTTAAAATTATAGCCAAAGGAATATCAAACTGTGCATACCCTTTGATCCAGCAGTGTCTCCATTGGGCCTATATCCCAGTCCTTTACATATTGGCAAGAAACTGGAAACTGAGTGGATGCCCATCAGCTGGGGAATGGCTGAATGAGTTATGGTATATGAATGTTATGGAATATTATTGTTCTGTAAGAAACAATCAGCAAGATGATTTCAGAGAAGCCTGGAGAGACTTACATGAACTGATGCTAAATGAATTGAGTAGAACCAGGAGAACATTGTACACAGCAACAAGAAGATTGTACAATGATCAATTCTGATGAATGTGGTTCTTTTCAACAGTGAGGTAATTCAGGCCAGTTATAATGATCTTGTGATAATGAGAGCCATCTATACCCAAAGAGAGGACAGTGGGAACAATACAGTATTTTCATTTTTTTATTATTGTTAGCTTGGATTTTATTTTATTTCCCACTTTTTCCTTTTTGATATGATTTTTGTTGTGCAGCATGATAATTGTGGAAATATGTATAGAAGAATTGCACGTTTTAAATATTTACTTGCTGTCAAGGGGAGGAGGTTGAAGGAGGGGAAGGAAAAAATTGGAACACAAGATTTTGCAAAGGTGAATGTTGAAAATTATTTATGCATACATTTTGAAAATAAAAAGTTTTAATTTTAAAGAAAAGAAGAAAAAGGAGAAAGAAAAGCAATTGCCTCTGGGCAACTATTTTTCTTTTCTTTCCAGGAGGGAAAATTAGAGGAAACTTTGGGAAGTTAGAGAGAGGAGTAAAATTAGAGAAGTGGAAAACTTTGGGATGTTAGAGAGAGGAGTAAAATTAGAGAAGTGGAACAAGTTAAAATACATGAGTATGGTAGAAGTGGTAAATGCTCAGAAAATATCCTTTAAAGAAAAGAAAGAAGGGGAAAAACAAATTTTGAGAGCAGGAATATGAAATTAATGAGAAAAATTAATTTCCTCACTTCAGCAATTTGCTCATTCCAGAATATTAGCCAATCATAGAAAGTAGCCCTCTATAATCAAAGATCAATTAGTTTTTAATTATAAGAAAGTAGGCCTTTCAGTTTTAACCAAAGTGAGCAGGGGGAATGTTGATTTTTTCCCAAATATCTCTGGAATGATAGTCTGGACATTTTTATCATAGTTCATACCCTCATTACATGACTTTTTGCAGTTAATTAAGCTGTGATATTCATACTATATTGGAAAGAGGGTAGGATATGGAATGAAAATAACTGAGTGTAAAATTTAGTTCTTCCATTAACTTTCAATATGATCCTGGCAATTTACTATAATACATTGGACCATAATATGTTAACTGGGGAAGCATAGGAGACGACATGACCTCAAAAATGTTTCTATGATCCTCTTTAAAGCCTAGTTCTCATGTCATCGTTTCTCTAAAGTTTTCCCCAATCCTCCCATTCAGTAACACTTCTCTTCCTGATAACTCAGATATAATTTTGCTTGCATGCCTCTTGATCTAGTTGTAATCAGATCTCTAAGCTGGTAGAGGGAATTCCCATGTGAAGAAATTTCCTTTATCAAAGCAGGTTGACACTTTCTCTTTAAGTTTATAATCTTGGAACAGAGTTGCCTGCAGGTACTAACTTGCTCGCAATCAAGCAACTAGATGTGACAAGACTAGAACTCACATTTTCTAGAGCCAGAGGTCACTCTGTCCTCTATGTGATACTACCTTCCTTTTATATTTGTAATAATATATTCTGTTAAATTTTCTCTCTCTCTCTCTCTCTCTCTCTCTCTCTCTCTATCTCTCTCTCTTTCTCTCTCTCTCTTTGCTTATAAGTTTCATTCTCTTTAGCTGCATAAGAACAGCGTCTGTACCACATACAAACTATACAAGAAGCTTCCATAGGATTTGGTGGATATGATAGGATTGTATATTTAGAGCTTTAGTAACCCTCAGAAGCCAAGGATAACCAAGCCCTTCTTCAATAGTTAAGGAAACTGTTTCCCAGGAACGTGAGTGATTTGGAAAAGATTTCAAGATAAAAAGTAGAGGAGCTAGGATTTGATTTCAAAAATATAGACTCCAAGTTCAGTCTGTTACATACTATACTATGGAATTGATTTGAAACACTCTTCTGTTTGCTAAATCGGATCTCCCTCTAAGGCATATAAACCCCAGGCTTACAAATAGGGAGTATTAACTAATCTAATAGAGTACAAACCCTGTTTATTTGCAGAAACTTCAGATATTTCATTCAATAAAATAACCACATATTTTCTATTGTAGATCTATTTCTTGTAGATGAAACCATGGGAAAGTCTTGTACCTTAGGACCAAGATCTTTGTGGATGGTGCATCTGAAACATAGCAAAGCTGCTACCAGAAAGGTCCCTTTCTAGGAAAGGGGAAAATGGTTATAATTAGAGAGTAACTTACTGAGGATGACCCCAGGATTGGATGGGAGGGAATCATCTGGCAGTTTCTTATTTTGACTGGTTACTCTATCAGCTGAAGGAGTATACATTCTGTAAGCATCTTCTAATCTTACTGCCTTGCAACAGAATTCTGGCCACCCCTCCCTAGTTATAGCTTTGTAGAAAGCTACTAGAATACTTCTGTAACATGATTCATCCCCCATTAATGTGGCATTCTCAAAAACAGACTCAGGTTTGTGATTGTAACCCAGTACTATAGAGAAATGATAAAAATTATTACTGTTTTGCTGTACAATGTGTGACATAGGAGCTTAGTAAATATTTATTTATTGATTGATTGATTATTGTCAACCCTCATTATAAACATGATGCTAATGAAATTGAGAATAGAATCTCTGATCTGGAAGAGCCATCAAAGGCCATCTAGTTGATTCAGATCAATTCCAATGGTCTTGTGATGAAAAGAGCCATCTGCAACCAGAGAGAGGACTGTGGGAACTGAGTGTGGATAGCAACATAATATTGTCACTCTTTTTATTGTTGTTTGTTTGCATTTTATTTTCTTTCTCATTTTATTCCCTTTTGATCTGATTTTTCTTGTGCACATGATAATTATGGAAATATGTATAGGAGAATTGCACATGTTTAACATATATTAGATTGCTTGCTGTCTAGCATAAGGGATTGGGGGAAGGAAGGGAAATAATTTGAAATACAAGGTTTTGCATGGGTGAATGTTTAAAATTATCCATGCAGGTCAAAGGATATGAATAGATAATTTTCAGATGATGAAATTAAAACTATTTCCACTCATATGAAAGAGTGTTCCAAATCACTATTGATCAGAGAAATGAAAATTAAGACAACTCTGAGATACCACTACACACCTGTCAGATTGGCTAAGATGACAGGAACAAATAACGATGAATGTTGTAGGGGATGTGGGAAAACTGGGACACTGATACATTGTTGGTGGAGTTGTGAAAGAATCCAACCATTCTGGAGAGCAATCTGGAATTATGCCCAAAAAGTTATCAAACTGTGCATACCTTTTTACCCAGCAGTGCTACTACTGGGCTTATATCCCAAGGAAATACTAAAGAAGGGAAAGGGACCTGTGTGTGCCAAAATGTTTGTGGCAGCCCTTTTTGTAGTGGCTAGAAACTGGAAGATGAATGGATGTCCATCAATTGGAGAATGGTTGGGTAAATTGTGGTATATGAATGTTATGGAATATTATTGTTCTGTAAGAAATGACCAACTGGAGGAATACAGAGAGGCTTGGAGAGACTTACATCAACTGATGCTAAGTGAAACAAGCAGAACTAGGGGATCATTATACACTTCAACAATGATACTGTATGAGGATGTATTCTGATGGAAGTGGATATCTTCAACAGAGAGAAGAGCTAATCCAATTCCAATTGATCAATGATGGACAGAATCAGCTACATCCAGAAAAGGAACGCTGGGAAATGAGTATAAACTGTGAGCATTGTTTTTTTGTTTGTTTGTTTTGTTTTGTTTTTCTTCCCAGAATATTTTTACCTTCTGAATACAATCCTTCCTTTGCAACAACAGCAACAACAAAATTCGGTTCTGCACATATATATTTTACCTAGGATATACTATAAGATATTTAATATGTATGGGAGTGCCTGCCATCTAGGGGAGGGGGTGGAGGGAAGGAGGGGAAAAATTCAGAACATAAGGGAGTACAAGGGATAATGTTGTTAAAAAAAAATACCTATGCATATGTACTGTCAAAAAAAACTGTTATAATTGTAAAAATTAATAAAAAAAAAGATTTCAGCAAAAAAAAAAATCCATGCATATGTTTTGAAAATAAAAGACTTTTAATTTAAAAAGTCATCTAGGCCAATTTATACTTACTGGACAGCAATGCCCTCCAAAATATTTTTTAACAAATGATAACAAATTTAACAAATATTTTAATATATTTAACAAATAAACATTAGACTAGACTTTTGGTAAAAAGTGACATATTAACATTTGAAGTTACCCATTTTACTTTTATTCAAGTTAAATCAATGAGCTGACAAGCATTTATTAAGTACTTATCAACTGTTGGGCCCTGTTCTAAGGGCTTGGGATACAAAAAAAGGTTTAAAATATGTTCATCCCTTCCAAGAGCTCACTTTCTTATTGAAGAGACAAAGTAAGTCATTTAAAATGTATATAGTGAAAATGGGAGTCATGTGAGCAAGAAGAGGGAAGTTGAGGCATTTTATCTGATACCCATGATCTCTCAATACTCTCTAAAGTACCCACGATAAAACAACTTCAAATATTCTCATTGGTTAGAACACTTAGAATCTAAAAGAAAATAAAAAACACAAAACAAAAACAAAAAAACAAATTGGACTGGCTGATTGAGGAGCTTATTCAGGCTCCCTTCAGGGACACTTTCCTTACTTTCTGTGCTACTATCAGTGAGGCTATACTGGCAGACCAAAGAATATGACACATGTACTTGCACTAATCCTGTCCTTCTTTCCATTACTATGGAGACCTTGATATTAGGCTGCAGAAATGTGTCCTGGATTTTGGAGACAGCCAATGTAGCTGCAGCCTTTTAGTACCACAATCTTCTACCTGGAACCAATTATCATAACCCAAAAGTAACTTGGGGAAGAGTACTGGGCTTGTAAACTATAAACTACACAGCACTGGAAAATACTGTGATACTTTGAGAATCACCACCAAAAAACAACACAACCAAAGAGGAGAGAATCAAAAAGTGAACAGCAGAGGAAAATAACATGAATAGAGGGAAGAATGGAATTACCAAAAATTTAGGGAGAAGAAAACTCAAAGACCTTGAACATAGGAAGATAAATCAATAGGGAAACAGTAATAACTCAAGGAAATATGGTCTTTAGACTTCGTAACTGAGTTCAGGATTTTATGAACAAATACTGCAAAACAACAGAAAATGCTTCAATTCTTGATGAAACAGAGAACCCTGTAGTATGTTGGGGAGAACATGGAACCACAAAAAAAAACTTTCTGAATGGTTCAAAAGAGGGATGATAATTATAAGAACAGAATTTATGGCATGAATATTATAAGATAAAATGAAAAGAAAAAAATAGAAAAGAAAAAAACTAGAAAAACTGAAATCTGTAATGAAAAATTTCACCAAAGAAATAAGTAAAATAATGAAACATTAGGAACACAAATACACAGAAGTGACAATAATCTAGAAGAAAAAAGCAAAATAATAATACCAATGACAATTATAACAATATTAAAAATATCCTCCCTATGTAAAAGTATATGGAAAGCATTTGAAAAAATATGGCAGTAGTAGCTGATGGGACAGAAGTACGTACATACTAAATCCATATGAATTTGAACAAAGATAATTTGTGTTTGAAAAACACTAGCAATTGGACAGGCTCAGAAAGAAAGTATACATTCTGTAAACATCCTCTAATCTTACTGCCCTGAGTCAGGGTTCTGATCACTTTTTTGGAAGGGAGGATTTGATCTGGATCTTGAAGGATTGTAAGAAAGTCATTAGGAGAAAGTGAGGGACCAGAATATCCCAAGAAAGACAGAATATAAATTTCTGTAGAATATCATATTCTGAAAAGTGAGAATGTCATTTTAAAAGCTTCAAGTAGAACACTGTAGCAGACAATAGGAAGTATAAAGGGGAAAATGTGTAAGAAGAATAAAACATTAGGAAGAAGTAGGTTATGAAGAACTTTCTTTATATGAAATATAAAAGAGCTAGGTTCAAATCTCCCCTCTGATATTTACTTCCTATGTGACTGTAGGGAAATACTTATCCTTTCTAGACCTTAGTATCCTTCTCTGTAAATTGAAGGGGCTGAACAAGATGGCTCCCAAGCACTCTTCCAATCCTAAATCTCTGTTCCCTATGATAAATCTCTTTGTAGCTTCCAACCATTTCTTGTACTTCTGACCATTCCACATTGAACCTGATTTTTTCTGAGCTTATTATCACAAGACACCAAAATGTCATCCTTTATTTTAAAAGATCAATTTATTGAGAACTTACAAGGTGCTCATGTTCTGTAAGATAGGGAAGATTTAAAAATAACTTGGCACTAATTTTTTTCAAAACAGCATGGGTTAACATTTAAAGCTGTCAGAATTGGATAAGGCTGCATTTAAAAATGTTGAGTTCCTCCACATTCGGAATCTTCAAGCATAGCTTGATCTTTTGTCTAGCATGTTAGGATAAGGAATGCCTTTTTTTCGGTATGTGGTGGACTCAAAATGATGCCTCCTAGCTCAAAATTTCATAGTTTTGTGACATAAAAGTGATCTCCAAAAATTGAAAGTGATTTGAGATACTCAAATTTCTTATCGGTTTGGAAGCATTTTGAGACAAATGTTCAGGGTAGTCTTCAATGCAGCTGATAGTGAAACTGACACCTTTTCCCATGACTTTTTTTTTCTGCTTCTGCTTATTATAAAGGAAAAATATTGAAATTTCCCTATTATAATCCTTAGAAATCCCCAGTATAAACTCCCTGAAGGTGACAACTATATTCTTTTTCTTTGTTGCACTATTCTCCAGCACAATGTCTTATATACAGTAGGTGTTTAATAAATGCTTTAAAATCATTTTTAATAGCAAAAACTATTTTTCTACTTTCCTACCTCCAACACTAAAAATAAGATGCTAAAGTAAAATCCAAACCTTTATCAAATCTGTATAAGAAATCAAAACACATCCCCACATTGGTTGTAACCAAAACATAAATGACTTAATGAATATTTTTAATTCAAAGAGTTGCCTTAGGAATCACTAGGACTTCCCCTCTCTGAAATTTTTTATGTAAAATCTGTAGGACAATTTATCTCCAATCATAGATGGCCTACAAGGACTGCTCTAACCCTGAAATTTTCTGATTCATCAACTTGTCCCTTGAAGTGCAACAAAAAAGGAGGGTATGAAGTGTTAATTAATTAAAATACTTCTATGGGGACCATTTAGCACAAGAACTGGCTGTTTTTACCAATGGGAATGTTTGGTGTTTACAAGTATAATAGAGTGAACATGCTTGGATTTGCCCTTCCTAATGGGGTATTAAGACCAAGCACAGAAATTCTTTGGTTAGTCTCCTTCCCTAACGTGGAACTTTGGGAAATTATTTTTATGTAAAGTACCATAAAAGTTTTTGTATTGTCTCATGATGAAAAGTGTGCTAAGTGTGCAGACAGAATTCTTGATTTAAGATTTGTTGAATTGAACTTGTTAGTATACAAAAGGACAGGATCATCCCTACACTACTTTCTTTTGTGGTTTTGAGTAATACAGCTACTTTGATTGATTCTGTGATTTGGTAAGGGAAGAAGTATCAGCTCTTACTATGAACTGATTGCTGCTTTTCTCTTTATGTTTATATCTTCCTGGCTAGGCAACAGGATATTTTGAAGTGGAAGTGTTCATATATCTTTGTGAGGTTGGGAAATCTAAGAGGTTCACTTGGCAGTTGGAGCTGAATGTCAGTAGTAGCAGTATTCACCAGAGGTGGTAGAAATGGACAATAATGATATAAATGACTATAGACAGACTCAGTAAGATCTGAGGATTATAAAAGTTTTAAAGATTCCAGCTGAACTGCTCATTCAACAGAGGGAATTTAAAAGGGACTTTATGAAGATTTTATAAAGAATTTCATTTTAGTAGAAATGTCTCTTTCCCACAAGTGTACTATATACTCATGAATCCTTATCAATATATTTTAAGTCTGAACCCATTCTACCATGGATTTATGGATATTTATGTGGATATTTTTGTGCTAATGATTCTTATTATATCTTCATATTAAGGCCTACTTCATATTAAGGTATTTCACCCTCTGTGGATCTCACCTTCTTAGCTTGAGTACCCTAATCAGATAATGGCCCCAAAGAGAATTCTATCAAAGGAATAGTGAGAAATAAAATTCATGGGAATGGTTGTTTCATCAGAAAGGCATCCATTATGACTAGGGGAAAAAAAAGAAAAAGAAAAACAGCTAAGTAAAAGACATCAGTTCTTAAAGACATAGGGTGAAAGAAAGAGTAGTTTGGAAAGAAACCTTATTCAACCAAGAGAGCTTAGGAATGAACTCTTTAGAAATATGTTCCATGATTACAAGTTAACTATAAAAAAATAAATCTTTCCTCCATGTGCAAAAACAAGTCTTGAAAATACTGGAAAAAGTTTCTTGTTAAGTATTGATTTATGAAACAGCACATTTTATATTGTCTAACAGTAGTCCCTGATAAGAATAGAGGAAACCCATTGGGTTTCTAAATCTATTCTGTAAGTTATACTGACAGAAATACCAAGTTGGTTCAAATCTTAATTGATCCTGAATCTACGTTTTATGTTGGGAGTATGTGTGTGTGTGTGTGTGTGTGTGTGTGCTCATGCGCACACACATGTGTGCATGTGTGTAAGCATTGTTGGTTGAACAAATTGCTTTGTTCTTAAATTGAGTAGCGTTCTTTTGCTTACTCTGCATCCTCTGCAAGTAAATTCTCTTCTCCGATGCAACATTGAGACTTTGTTTTGATTTGAGTCATATCAAATATTAGAGTGCAAATATCTGGAAAAACCCAAAGAAGTATTCTCTGGAAAAAGAAAAGAATAGGAAAAGAAGAAGGGAGAAGGGAGAAAGGAAGGAAGGAAGGAAGGAAGGAAGGAAGGAAGGAAGGAAGGAAGGAAGGAAGGAAGGAAGGAAGGAAGGAAGGAAGGAAGGAAGGAACAAGAAAGAAAGAAAGAAAGAAAGAAAGAAAGAAAGAAAGAAAGAAAGAAAGGAAGAAAGAAAGAAAGAAAGAAAGAAAGAAAGAAAGAAAGAAAGAAAGAAAGAAAGAAAGAAAGAAAGGAAGGAAGGAAGAAAGAAAGAAAGAAAGAAAGAAAGAAAGAAAGAAAGAAAGAAAGAAAGAAAGAAAGAAAGAAAGAAAGAAAGAAAGAAAAAAAGAAAAAAGAAAGAAAGAAAGAAAGAAAGAAAGAAAGAAAGAAAGAAAGAAAGGAAGAAGAAAGAAAGGAAGAAGAAAGAAAGGAAGAAGAAAAAAGAAGAAAAAAGAAAGATAGAAAGAAAGAAAGAAAGAAAGAAGAAAGAAAGAAAGAAAGAAAGAAAGAAAGAAAGAAAGAAAGAAAGAAAGAAAGAAAGAAAGAAAGAAAGAGAACGGAAGGAAGGAAGAAAGAAAAAAGAAAGAAAGGAAGGAAGGAAGGAAGAAAGGAAGGAAGGGCAGAGGAAGGGAGAGAGAAAGAGGAAGCAAGGAAGGAAGCAAGGAAGGAAGAAAGAAAGAAAGAAAGGAAGGAAGGAAGGAAGGAAGGAAAGAAAATAGTAATAGAAAAAAGAGTAATGGAAGAAGAAAGGAAACAGAAAAAAAGGAAAAGGAGGGAAGAAAAGAAAGAATGAAGGATGGAAAGAACGAAGGAAAGAAGTAAATTTCATAGACTTAACAGCAAACCAAAGAAAGATTGTATGTATCTAGAGGGACGAAACTAAAGTGTTTATTTTTCTGATAAAAAAAGGAGTGCCTTTTCTCTCCCAGTTGTATCCTAGTGACTCAGTTCAATGAACTATATAATCCACTCTGGAGCTTAATTAGAAACCGTGTAGGTTGAGTGCAAGAGGCCACAGTGTTTGCTGGATGAAAGCAGTCAAGGCTTCCTGTGTGGAAGGAGCTGCTCCCGGGGATCCACAGTGCCCTTCCATCCTTCTCCTGCTCTAATGGTTTTGTTCTTGGCTTCTTGTTCCATTTGTGTTTAGTACAAGAAGCTTTATTATTGGAGGGTTCCCTCCTGAGTCCAGATGAGAATGAGGAGGGATGCATGGCTTCACACCTTTTTTCTTGAAAACATTGTTTTGTAGTGTTTGCAGATTCAGAGGGAAACAACTCTAGAATCCAGCTGCTCCCAGTAGCTGTGAACAGAAACCATTCCAGTAATTTCCTAACTAGTATCCTAATGACCTGAAAGAGTTAATGTTCAGCTTTCTCCTAGGGAGTGGCTGGCCCCACCAAGAGACCTGGGCTCAATAAAAATAAGATAATGGGCTATCAAAAATGAATCAAAATAGTCTGTATGCATAGCATAATTGCATCCAGCTGCTCCTGCATTGAGAAGCCTAAGAAATGTGGGGGTACTTCTGTGATGAAAGAGAGCAATTTATTTTGCAATTCAAAAACAGTAAGATGTCCTTTTGCTTTGAGTTCCAACTGTGCATATATGCCCCAAACTGGCTATTGTTTCAAAACTTATAGGACTCCATCTTGGTTTTGAGATAGACTCCATTGTGATTGTGGAATAGGGTGAAGGAGGGTTTAGGTTTTGGTAATAGCTGGTCCCCAAAGTACCATTTGGGTGTGATCAAAAGGGAATTCATTTTTTTTTTTTTATGCTTTCAGTCTATCTGGGAAGTGTGTGTGTGTGTGTGTGTGTGTGTGAAAAGGGAAATGTCATCTAAATATTTATTGAAATCAATGATAATTTTTTTAAGCGTCTAGGTTCAAACATAAGATTCCTGGGGAATTCTCACTGAACTTCTCTCCCAATATGATATTGAATCATTAGTGACTATTCTTTGAGGCTGGACATACAAATAGTCTCAAACCCATTTCATTATATTATTTAGACAGTGTCTCTATCATCTTTTCCACAAGAAGTGAAAAATTTCCAGTAAGAGGTAGGAGATATTTATCATTTTCTCCCTGAAGTATGGATAAACTTTTGTGATTTGCTAATTCAGTAATCCTATCAATAAAATAAGATCAATTTGTCATGACCTGTTCTTGATGAAACCATTCAGCCTCTTTATAATCACTACTTTCTCTATTTGCCATATCCTCAATAGTTATTATTATCTTAATTCCCAGAAATCAAAGACAAGTCTACAATTGCCACATCCCATTCTATTTCCTTTCTTGGAAAATTATGACATTTGCCTTTTTTGAATCTTTTAGGACCCCTTCCATTCTCAACAATATTTCAAACAAGTATCACTATCAGTGACTCAGAAATCACAGTGGATTTTTGTTCTAATAATTATGGATTTAATTCATTTGTTCCAAGTGACAAGTTGATTAAAAAACAAGTAGGTTTTCTCTTGGGCAGCTAGGTGGCACAATACATAGAATGCCAGGCCTGGAGTCATTAAGACCTAAATTCAAATCCAGCCTCAAGTACTTACTAACTGTGTGATCCTGGAAAAGTCACTTAATTTCATTTGCTTGAGTTTCTCCATCTCCATCTTAGTTTACCAATGAGGTAAAGAAGGAAATGACAAATCAATGAAGGATCTTTGCAAAGAAAACCCCAAATGGAATCATGAAGACTTTGACACGGCTGATTAGCAACAGTCATTGCTTAATATGCTTTTAGCTATCCTGGATACCAACTCCTTGGTTATAATTTTTTGTCATTTCCAATGCATATCAAATCACTTTCAGCCCAGAAAAAACAGAAGCAAAATTAGAACTGAACAATTCTGTTCTTGGTTCATCATCTCATCTACCCAGAGTAGCACTCATATTACTTTTATCCCTTCTTTTATCTTCTTTTTTTGTCATACAACTTTAAAAAACAAAACTCACATCTTTAGTTCTTTTTGATGCTTTTAAATTCATTCTGAAGCTTTTTACATTTGATACTATTATACAAGACTGTCATATTCATGCTTCCTCTTCTACCTACTCTTGTTTTTATTGTCTTTACATATTTGTTCAATTCTAACTTGGTTCATCCATTCTCTATGCCTCCACTTGGTTTCTTTAGACTATTTTTCCCCTCAATTATTATCAGAATTCTTTTCTTTTGTGTCTTTATTCTTCCACATCCCCATTCCTCTTGATGAATTTCCTTATAGAATTTCATATCCTAAACTTCTGCTTGCTTCATTTTTTATTATTTAATGCAAGTCTTTCTATGTTGTTTTAATTAACTAGCTCATCATTCTTTGTAGTACATCATTATTCCACCATAACCATATGCCAAACAAACTGTTTAGGCCATTCCCCAATTGTCAGGTGTCCCTGCAATTTCCACTTCTTTGCTAGCACAGAGTTAATATGAATATCTTAGAATATATATTTTTCCTCTTTTATCTGTTTTTTACTGAGTCAAGAGAATGCACAATTTTAAAACTCTTTGGATATGATTCTGGTTTGCTTTCTAAAATGCTTTCTACCATTTTTTCCATATTCCTTCAAATTTTTTTCATTTTCCCTTTCTATCCTTTAATCTAGTCTGTGTAAAATGATATCTCAAAGTTGTTATATTATTCATTTATCTAATTAAAATGATTAAAACACTTTTGCATATGATTATATATAGTTTAATTTCTAAATTTAAAAAAATCTTTCTGTTCACATCTTTTGACCATTTATCAATTGAGGAATGACTCATTCTTCTAAATTTGACAAAAATTTCTATATATTTAAGATATCAAAATTTGATCTGAGAAAATATAAAGATTTTCTTTCTCTTTTAAAAATACTTTTTGATTCATAAGTTAAGAAATAAAACAAGCATTTATATAATAGAATAGAATAGAAAATAAAAATGAGTGAATATGAAAGAGCATATCTATATAATTTGCTATTTCTTATAATATAAAATAAAATGATATCTAATTTCATCTTTCCCCCCCTCTTTCCCCACCCCTCAAAGGGCTACCATTACAAGCAAATATATGTTTCTATAATACATGTTTGTATATACATATATGTATATGTTATACACACATACATATATATACATATATATGACCAGTGCATATATACTTCTATTTATCAGTTCTTTGTAATCTTGGCTATATTGGTCATAATTGTATAAAACTATTTAATTTAATATAATCAAAATAATTCATTTATCATCCCACAAAGCTTTTTAATCTCCTGTTTGTTAATGAATGCTTCCTCTATCCATAAGGAATTCCCACTATGGTAACCAATTCCTCTTTGTGAGAATCTCATTTGATATAACATTTCCATTTGTGTTTTATATTTTTGAATACTGAAATTATCTTCATCAACAATCAACTAATCAACTTTATGTTTAGCAGAGGGAATATGAATATCTTAGAATATATATTTTTCCTTTTTTATCTGTTTTTTTGCTGAGTCAAGGGCATGCACAGTTTTAAAACTTAGTGTACTTTAGTGTTATTGTTAATCTTCCATATTCACCCCAAACTTTTCATTTATTGTTGTTATTTAATTTCTGTCCTGGTAATCTATAGCAAAGATGTCAAAGACAGAGCCCACAACATGCCTGGGTGTATCTCAAAGTGAACAATATGAAATTGGGAAATATTTAGCAAAATTGATGAAAATACAAGGATAATGTTAATGTGTATTTTTCTAGGTTAATACATGACCTACATAGATCTTCATATATGGTTTAGAGACCTCTGTTTCTATTGAGTTTCACACTCCTGGCACATCATATACTTCTGTGTCAAAAATATTTTTCTTCCATCTCCACTACTCTTCATCTAAATCTTCCCTATGAAGTTTCCCTCTCCTAAAGATTTCCTCCTGTGGATAATTAGGCAATGAATTTAGTGGAGAGATCACTACGAGGTAGCTAGATAATTCTGTGAATACACAGCTCGGCTTAGAGTTAAGAAGGCTTTAATTCAAATCTAACCTCAGATACTTTCTAGCTGTGTCAACCTGGGCAAGTCAAACTTTCCTTGTCTTCATTGCCAACACTATATTCTAGAAACTGCTGAACACTGCCTAATATATTGGATTGTTACTCTTCATTCTTTCGATCATTGCATAAGAAATTCAGGGTTATATTCCTATTATGGGTACAAATCTACCATATCTCAATAATACTCTTGAAGTCAATTTTGCTTTTGATACATAGAATTCTAATACTTCTTTCATTCTCCTTAAATATAGGCATTTGTGTAAAAATACCTGAAGTAATAGATTTTTTTACTGTCTCCTTTTTTTGATTTTGATTCCTGTAAGTTTTGTGATGTCTCAATTACCATTCTTTTCCATTTGGACAGTTGTATGGTATCTAGTTTGGTGAAAAAGAATCAGGCCATATGACTATATAAATATATACATGTGTGTTTGTGTAATAGATAATACATTTATATATGTATATAGACAGACATACATACATACACACACACACACACACAC
>NC_133620.1:42184374-42206874 GCF_048593235.1 Sminthopsis crassicaudata
AGAGCAAGACTTTATAAAGTTTTTTTTTTTCACTCCTGACCCCTTTGCACTCAAGAAATGTTTATGTGATCTTGGGTATATGGATATATAAACTAAGCATACAAATCAAACATTTACTCATAATAAATCATAATTTCATGACCTGCACATTTAGTTTTAGATCCTATTTTCAGTCACAATCTACAGTTTAAGTATCTAAGTTCTAAAGGACAGTTTGTCAAATAACTAAAGACAATGTTCATGCTTCTCAACCTCTATATTTCTTCTAACACTTTGGAAACCCCCCCTTGAATCTTCAATATTTCTTCATGTGGTAAAAACTTGATATCTTCCTCTGAATTCTTTTTTATTATAGATTTTTATTTATAAAACATATGTATAGGTAATTTCTCAACATTGACCCTTGCAAACCTTCTATTGCATATTTTCCCATCCTTCCTCCCTCCCCCTCCCCTAAATGTCAGGTAGTTCAATACATGTTAAAATATATGTTAAATCCAGTATATGTATACATATTCCATACAGTTATCTTGCTGCACAAAAGAAATATATATATATACATATATATATATGTACATATATATATATGTATATATATATATACATAGAAAAAAAAACTGAGAAGGAAAACAAAAAAATGCAACAAACAACATCAGAAAGAGTGAAAATGCTATGTTGTGGTCCACACTCAGTTCCCACAGTCTGTGAGGAAAAAAGGAAAGATCAAGATCTTGCCCTAGAGCAAGAGGATTTAAATGAGGAATTATGGTATGATTCTCTTGAAGAAGCTTCAACCCTGCCTAGAGAACAGATTATTGGCAGGCCCACATCAACCCCACCTTCAGAGGTGGAGGAAGAAGGAGGAGAAGAGGCAGAAACACAAACAGAATCACCTGTGAAGCAGCCTAAGCCTATGACAAGATTAGAAAAAGCATTGGTTAAAGCTAAGAGAGAAGGACAGGATATAAGTGATTTTATACATGCATATCCTGTGATTGAAGAGATTGACTCTGTAGGCCATAAAAGGAGAAAATATACACCTTTAGATTTGAATAATATTAAAGATTTGAAAAAAGGTTGTACCCTTTATGGGGCTACATCAGCTTATGTCAAAATGTTACTAGATGGTTTGTCTTATGAAGTCCTAACCCCGAATGATTGGAAATCCATAGCAAGGACATGTCTGGAACCTGGAGAAAATTTATTATGGCTTGCAGAATTTCATGAATTATGTAAAATTCAAGTCAGATGCAATTTGGAAATAGGAGTTAACACACAATTCACTTTTGAGCACTTGGCTGGTGAAGGTCGGTATGGAGAGAATTCAGAACAGATTAATTATACCATGACAATATATGAACAAATTGCTAAGGCTGCAATAAAAGCTTGGGGTGTCCTTCCTGGACAGAAAGATCGCGGAGAGGCTTTCACTAAAATACAGCAAGGTCCCAATGAACCTTTTGTGGATTTTGTGGAATGTCTGCAAACTGCTGTCAAAAGAACTATTGGAGAAAATGCAGCTACAGAAATAATGACCAGACATCTGGCTAAGGAAAATGCCAATGAGATTTGCAAAAGAATTATATGGGGATTAGACAAAGATGCTCCTTTAGAGGAGATCATAAGACGCTGTGCTACAGTGGGAACAAATGCTTTTTACACCCGGACAATGATGAATGTGGAAAGGCAGGGTCCCTCCTGTCAAGGGACTTCTAGAGAAACTCGGTGATGTTTTCAATGTGGAAAAATTGGGCATCTAAGAGCTCAGTGTAAATATGGAGATAGAGTGAGAAGACAGGGTGAAAGAAGACCTAAAACCCCATGTCCAAAATGCAACAGAGGACTCCACTGGACATCAGAGTGTAGAATAATTCAGGGAAATGGGATGAGGGGCCCAGGTCCAGGGCCCCAGGCAAAAAAGACTTGGGGCATGATGGCAGCTGATGTTATACCCAAATAGCCTTTAGAAGGTCAGGACTCTGATGTGATCAACCAGCAGAAAAGCAATCACATGGCAGAAAGGGATTACCTGATAAGTCAGCCAAAAGGCAATCAGATTGCAAAAATGGATTATACTTGGGGAGAATACAGGCCTTTTAAACCAACAGGGCTGTGTCCAGTGCAAACAACTCCAATGTAATTGCCAGATGATGTGAAGAGATTTAGAAAGTGGTAAATAGAAGGAAATTAAATAGGTTAACTGCCTGGGAGAGAGGGTTTGCTTGTATTTCTTCATCAGGAGAAGGAATCAGATGGGTGCCAACGAGTCATATTCGCCTTGTCCATCAGAGAGAGACAGAAAAAGAGAAAAACCTCAAAATAAAGGAGAAGATCTAAGAAACATCTTACACCGAAAGAGCATGGCTAATAAAAAGACTGTTAAAGAACTTTAAAACCAGCAGGAATCATTGGACTTCCTCACAAAAGATGAGACTAATGGACAATGGACTTATGGACATTTATAAATTTTCAATTTATGATTATTTGATTATGTTATATACTTCTAGCATGTGTTATGTTACTGTGTTACTATGTGCTTATGTAATTTATGTAATTATCTGTAATACTTCCCATATTGATGGATTTATGTTTCAAGGTCATTTATGTAATTATCTGTAATACTTCCCATATTGATGGATTTATGTTTCAAGGTCATGACTGTCCTATGTTCTAAATCAAAAGAAAGGGGGAGATGTTAGGATTACTAGGTGAGAACTCAGGTTGTCTGGACAGTGACAAGGTGAGAATTCAGGTTGTCTGGACAATTACAAGGTGAGAATTCAGGTTGACTTGATAGAAGGAGCAAGCTCATTGGCTGAAGTGGTTCTTCCCAGAAGCCTTTGCATTATCCCACGCCCATTCTCTGGGAGGATAAAAGAGACAACAGTGGGAAAGTCTGCTGCCGGGAGAAGGATAAGAGCTGGAGGAGATCCAAGAAGAAGACTCTGCACTACATCTGGCTTGACGGGGCTATCTGCAGGAAGGGAAGTCACTTCTAAGGACAAGAGTTAACAGCAACTGCCTGGAGACAACGTTTTTTTTTTTTGTTTTTTTTTTTGAGGGCAGGTATTATGAATCTTTACAAGGGATAATTGTAAAATAGTCATTCAGTAAATTCTTATTTGTAGCGAGCTGTCGTCTCCAGAAGCTGCCAGATCGCTCTCTGGGAAGAGACCTCAGATCAGATGTGGCGACCCGCTGAATTTAAGCATATTAGTCAGCGGAGGAAAAGAAACTAACCAGGATTCCCTCAGTAACGGCGAGTGAACAGGGAAGAGCCCAGCGCCGAATCCCCGCCCCGTGGTGGGGCGCGGGCCATGTGGCGTACGGAAGACCCACTCCCCAGTGCCACTCTCGGTGGGGGCCCAAGTCCTTCTGATCGAGGCACAGCCCGTGGACAGTGTGAGGCCGTTAGCGGACCCCGGCGCGCCGGGACCTGGTCTTCTTGGAGTCGGGTTGCTTGGGAATGCAGCCCAAAGCGGGTGGTAAACACCATCTAAGGCTAAATACCAGCACGAGACCGATAGTCAACAAGTACCGTAAGGGAAAGTTGAAAAGAACTTTGAAGAGAGAGTTCAAGAGGGCGTGAAACCGTTGTCTCCAGGCAGTTGCTATTAACTCTTGTCCTTAGAAGTGACTTCCCTTCCTGTAGATAGCCCCGTCAAGCCAGATGTAGTGCAGAGTCTTCTTCTTGAATCTCCTCCAGCTCTTATCCTTCTCCAGGCAGCAGACTTTCCCACTGTTGTCTCTTTTATCCTCCCAGAGAATGGGCGTGGGATAATGCAAAGGCTTCTGGGAAGAACCACTTCAGCTAATGAGCTTGCTCCTTCTATCAAGTCAACCTGAGTTCTCACCTTGTAATTGTCCAGACAACCTGAATTCTCACCTTGTCACTGTCCAGACAACCTGAGTTCTCACCTAGTAATCCTAACAACAGTCCTCTACCTGGGTGTAGATGGCTCTCTTCATTACTGTACAATTGACACTGGTCTGAATCAATTCATTACTGAAGAGAGCCAGGACCATCAAAATTTATCATCATGTGCTCTTCTTGTTGCCATGTAGTATGATCTCCTGATTCTACTCATTTCACTCAGCATCACTTCATGTAAGTTTCTCCAGGCCTCTTTGAAATCAACCAGTTGGTCATTTCTTACAGAAAAATAATATTCGTAGATGGCATTCATATATCATAATTTATTCAGCCACTCTACAATTGATGAGCTTCCACTCAGTTTCCAGTTTCTAGCAAATATGAAAAGGCCTGCTACAAATATTTTTGCACATGTAGGTCCCTTTCCCACCTTTAGGAACTCTTTGGGATATAAGCTCAACAGTAATACTGCTGAGTCAAAGGGTTGGCAGAGTTTGATAACTTTTTGAGCATAGTTCCAAATTGTTCTCCAAAATGGTTGGATTTGTTCATAGTTCCAACAAGAATGAATTGGCATCCCAGTATTGTGTAGTGGTAACTCAGAGTTGTCTTAACTTGCATTTCTCTGATCAATAGTAATTTGGAACACCTTTTCAGATGACTAGAAAAGTTTCAATTTCTCTATCTGAAAATTGTCTGTTCATATCTTTTAACCATTTGTCAATTGTCAATTGCCAATTGGCTTGATTTCTTTTAAATTTGAGTCAATTCTCTATATATTTTGGAAATGAGGCCTTTATCAGAACCTTTACCTGTAAAAATGTTTTCCCAGATTTTTGTTTCCCTTCTAATTTTTGTTTTTACAAAGCCTTTTTAATTTGATATAATCAAAATTCTCTATTTTGTGATCAATAATGATCTCTAGTTCTTCTTTAGTCACAAATTCCTTCCTCCTCCACAAGTCTATGTTCCTCTAATTTACTTATGATTTCGTTCTTTATGCCTAAATCATGGACCTATTTTGATCTTATCTTGGTATGTGGTGTTAAGTGTAGGTCCATCCCTAATTTCTGCCATACTAATTTTCAGTTTTCCCAGCAGTTTTTGTCAAATAATGAATTCTTATCCCAAAAGTTGGGATCAAAAGTTTGTCAAACACTAGATTGCTATTGTTATTGACTATTTTGTCTTGTGAACCTAATTTATTCCACTGATCAACTAATCTATTTCTTAGCCAACACCAAATGGTTTTGGTGACTGTTGCTTTATAATATAGTTTTAGATCAGGCCACCTTCATTTTAATTTTTTTTTCATTAATTCCCTTGAAATTCTTGACCTTTTGTTCTTCCATATGAATTTTGTTATTATTTTTTCTAGGTCATTAAAATAGTTTCTTGGAAGTCTGATTGTATAGCATTAAATAAATAGGTTAGTTTAAGGAGTATTGTCATCTTTATTATATTCACTCTGCCTAGAAAGCACTTAATGTTTTTCCAATTATTTAAATCTGACTTTATTTTTGTGGCAACTGTTTTGTAATTTTACTCATAAAATTCCTGACTTTCCTCTGGTAAATAGATTTCCAAATATTTTATACAATTGACAGTTATTTTGAATGGAATTTCTCTTTGTATCTCTTCCTGTTGGATTTAGTTGGTGATGTATAAAAATCCTGAGGATTTATGTGGATTTATTTGGTATCCTCATTCCCTATTTTTTAACATAGCTTATAGTATTGGAGTTAATTATTCTTTAAATGTTTGGTAGAATTCACATGTAAACCCATCTGTTCCTGGGGACTTTTTCTTAGGAAATTGACTTATAGCTTGTTCTATTTCTTTTTTTTTCTGAAATAGGACTATTTAAGCAATTTATTTCCTCCTCTGTGAATCTAGGCAATCTATATTTGTGTAGGTATTCCTCCATTTCACTTATGTTATCAAATTTATTGGTATAAAGTTGAGCAAAGTAACTCCTAATTATTGTTCTTATTTCCTCTTCATTGTTGGAAAGTTCCTCCTTTTCAGTATTAAGACTAATACTTTGATTTTCCTCTTTCCTTTTTCTAATCAAATTTATTAAAGATTTACCTATTTTGTTGGTTTTCTCATAAAACCAACTCTTAGTTTTCTTTATTAATTCAATAGTCTTTTTGTTTCAATTTTCTTAATCTCTCCTTATATTTTTAGAATTTCAAGTTTGGTATTTGATTAGGGGTTTTTTAATTTGCTTTTTTCTTAGTTTTTTTTTTTTTTTTTTTTTTTTTTTTAGTTGCTAACCCAATGCATTGTTCTTCTCTTTCTCTATTTTATGCAAGTAAGAATATAGAGATATAAAATGTCCCCTTATCATCACTTTGGCCACATCCCACAAATTTTGGTATGATGTCTCATCGTTGTCATCATCTTGGGTGAAATTATTAATTGTTTCTAAAATTTGCTATTTCATCCAGTCATTCTTTAAGATGATATTATTCAGTTTCCAATTTTTTTTGTCTATTTACCCCTAACTTCTTATTGAATGTAGTTTTTATTGCATTGTGATCTGAGAAGAAGGCATTTACTATTTCTGCCTTCCTGCATTTAATTTTGAGATCTTTATGTCCTAATATATGGTCAATTTTTGTATAGGTTCCATGAACTGCTGAGAAGAAAGTATACTCCTTTCTATCACCATTCAGTTTTCTCTAAAGGTCTATCATACCTAGTTTTTCTAATGTTCTATTTACCTTTTTAATTTCTTTCTTATTTGTTTTGTGGTTTGATTTGTCTAATTCTGAGAGTGCAAGGTTGAGATCTCCTACTATTATAATTTTGCTGTCTAAATACTCCCCAAACTAATCTATTTATTTAGTGCTATACCAATCAGACTCCCAAGAAACTATTTTAATGACCTAGAAAAAAATAACAACAAAATTCATATGGAAGAATAAAAGGTCGAGAATTGCAAGGGAACTAATGAAAAAAAAAGTCAGAGGAAGGTGGTCTAAGTGTACCTGATCTAAAGCTACATTATATAGCAGCAGTTACCAAAACCTTTTGGTATTGGCTAAGAAATAGACAGGTAGATCAGTGGAACAGATTAGATACAAAGGACAAAAAAGGGTACATCTATAACAATCTAATCTTTCACAAACCCAAAGATACCAACATTAGGGATAAAAATTCATTATTTGGAAAAAACTGTTGGGAAAACTGGAAATTAGTATGGCAGAAATTAGATATGGATCCACACTTAACACCATATACCAAGATAAGATCAAAATGGGTCCATGATTTAGGCATAAAGAATGAGATAATAAATAGATTAGAGAAACAGAAAATAGTCTACCTCTCAGACTTGTGGAGGAGGAAGGAATTTATGACCAGAGGAGAACTAGAGTTCATTATTGATCACAAAATAGAAGCTTTTGATTACATCAAACTAAAAAGTTTCTGTACAAACAATACTAATGCAAACAAGATTAGAAGGGAAGTAACAAATTGGGAAAATATTTTTAAAAACAAAGGTTCTGACAAAGGTCTCATTTCCAAAATATATAGAGAACTGACCCTAATTTATAAGAAACCGAACCATTCTCCAATTGATAAATGGTCAAAGGATATGAACAGACAATTCTCAGATGATGAAATTGAAACTATATCCACTCATATGAAAGTGTTCCAAATCACTACTAATCAGAGAAATGCAAATTAAGACAACTCTGAGATACCACTACACACCTGTCAGATTGGCTAAGATGATAGGAACAAATAATGATGAATGTTGGAGGGGATGTGGGAAAACTGGGACACTGATGCATTGTTGGTGGAGTTGTGAAACAATCCAGCCATTCTGGAGAGCAATTTGGAACTATGCCCAAAAAGTTATCAAACTGTGCATACCCTTTGACTCAGCATTGCTGCTATTGGGCTTATATCCCAAAGAAATACTAAAGAGCGGAAAGGGACCTGTATGTGTCAAAATGTTTGTGGCAGCTCTTTTTGTTGTAGCTAGAAATTGGAAGTTGAATGGATACCCATCAATTGGAGAATGGTTGGGTAAATTATGGTATATGAAGGTTATGGAATATTATTGCTCTATAAGAAATGACCAGCAGGAGGAATACAGAGAGGCTTGGAGAGACTTACATCAACTGAAGCTGAGTGAAATGAATAGAACCAGAAGATCATTGTACACTTCAATGCTGTATGAATAGGTATTCTGATGGAAGTGGATATCTTCAACATAAAGAAAATCCAACTCACTTCCAGTTGATCAATGATGGACAGAAATAACTACACCCAAAGAAGGAACACTGGGAAGTAAATGTAAATTGTTAGCACTACTGTCTATCTACCCAGGTTACTTATACCTCCGGAATCTAATGCTTATTGTGCAACAAGAAAATGGTATTTACACACATATATTGTATCTAGGTTATATTGTAACACATGTAAAATGTATGGGATTGCCTGTCATTGGGGGGAGGGAGTAGAGGGAGGGAGGATAATTTGGAAAAAATGAATACAAGGGATAATACAAAAAATTACTCATGCATATATACTGTGGAAAAAAATTCTAAATAAAAATAATAATTTTGCTGTCTATCTCTACTTGCAACTCTCTTAACTTCTACTTTTGGAATTTCTATGCTATACCACTTGGTGTATGTATATTTATTATTGATATTGCTTCATTATCTATGATACCCTTTAGCAAGATATCATTTCCTGCCTTATCTCTTTTAATTAGATCAATTTTTGCTTTTGCTTGACCTGAGATCAGGATGGCCACCCCTGCTTTTTTTTTTTTTTTTTTTTTTTTACTTAACCTTAAGCATAATTGATTCTACTCCAGCCTTTTACCTTTACTCTGTATATATTACTCTGCTTTAAACGTGTTTCTTGTTAACAATATATTGTAGGATTCTGGCTTTTAATCCAGTCTACTATCTACTTCAGCTTTATGAGAGCGTTCACCCCATTCACATTTACAGTTAAAACTATGTATTTCCTGTCATCTTATTAACCCCAAATTAATCTTTTCTCTTTCCTTTTTCCCTTTCCCTCCTCCCCAGTATTTAACTTATGAGCACCACTTCTCTCAAGCAGCCCCCCCTTTAGAATCCCTCCCCTTTTCTTACACATTTCTCTTATTTATATTTTCCCTTCTATCAGCCTACCCCTTTGCTTTTTTTGCTTTTTCCCTTACCTCTTTTCAATGAGATAAATTTCTCTGTAAACCAAATATGTCTAATATTTTCTCTTTGATCCGAATCTGATGAGAGAAAGATTCATACAATATTCACCCCCATCCCTTCTTTCCCTCAAATGAAATAGGTTTCCTTTGCCTCTTCATGAAATGTAATTTCCCTCAATTCACCTCCACTTTTTCCTTTTTCTGATACTATTCTCTTTCTACATGTAGTTCTTTTTTATAACAGTAAAATCAAATTATACATATATTCTTTATGTACACCCATGGTTCTCAAGATTTCATTTTACCTTTTTATGCTTCTCTTGAGTCCTATATTTGAAGATCAATTTTTTTATTTAGCTCTGATCTTTTCATCAGAAATACATGAAATTCACATGAAATGAATGCCCACATTCTTCCGTGGAAGAAAATACTCAATTTATTGGGGTAGTTTATTCTTGGCTTCATTCTAAGTTCCTTTGCCTTTTGGAATACCAGATTCCAGGCTCTTCAATCTTTAACATGGAAGCTGCTAGATCCTGGGTAATTCTTATTGTGGCTCCTCAGTATTGATTTTTTTTCTTACTGTTTATAATATTTTCCTTGGTGTCATAGTTCTGAAATTTACCCACAATATTTCTTGGAGTTTTAATTTTGGGGTCTTTTTCAGGAGATGTTTGGTGTATTCTTTCAATGGCTATTTTACCTTCTGATTCTATGATACCAGGTCAGTTCTCTTTGATGATTTTCTGAAAAATAGTGTCTAGGCTGTTTTTTCCATCATGGTTTTCAGGGAAACCAATAATCCTTGGATGTCTCTCCTAGATCTGTTTTCCAGGTCAGTTGTTTTCCCAAGTAGGTATTTTACATTTTTTTTCTATTTTTTTCTTTTTCTTTCTTTCTTTTTTTTTTGTTTCTTTGTTTTGCTTGACTGATTCTTGATGTCTCATTGAGTCAGTCATTTCCATTTGTTCAATTCTGATTTTTAGTAAATTATTTTCTTCAATTTTTTTTACTTCTTTTTGTATTTGTCCAATTTAGTTTTTAAATGAGTTGTTTTGTTCAATGGAATTTTTTTTCCATTTCACAAATTCTGTTTTTTTAAGGAATTTGTTTTCTTTTTCCACTTCACAAATTCTGCTTTCCTGGGAATTTTTTCTTTTCCAATTCACAAGTTCTGTTTTTCAGGGAGTTGTTTTCTTTTTTTACTTTATCAAATCTATCTTTTAATGAATTATATGCCTTTTCTAAACCCTCTTGCAAAATTTCCCTTTCCTTTTCCATTTTTCTTCTAGCTCTCTTTTGACATCCTTTTTAATTTCTTTTAGGAGAGCATTGTGTGATTGGGGATCAGGTTATATCACCCTTTGTGGCTTCATCTGGAGATAATCAGCCTTTAGTTTCCTCAGGATTTGTAATCTGTTCTTTTCTATTACCATAGAAGCTATCTATAGTTAGAGTTCACTTTGCCTTTTTACTTATTTTTTTAAATTAGGATCAGATTTTAGGGCAAGGGAAGTTTCCCAACCTTCATCTACAGGCACCAGCAAAGTAGCAGTGGAGCTGCAGCAGCTGGGCTAGGATTGGCGTGAGTCACTCCTGGTGCTGAGCGGGCATGGCCAGTATTGTGAGACACTGGTACTTTGGGGTTCACTCTTTACCTTTTGTATTTGTGTTGGATGTTTTATAACTTCTCTGCTGATTTACTGGCTTGCAACCAGAGCAGAATAGCCAACATGGTGATAAAATCCTCCCTGTAGATTCTCCACCAGGCAAAGTCTGCCATGCCCTGGAGAGACCACACCCTGCCCCGTCTGCTATGCTTGCACTCTTATCCTATATCTGGCAACCTCCAAGCATCCAACCAAAATAGACCTTTTCTGGCAATCTTTGAAATTATCTTCTGCTGTTAATTTGCTGCACTCACAACACTTGTGAATTATGCCATTCTAGAACTAATTCAGGGGCTGATTTTGGTAATTAGTTGATGATCAAAGGAGTATGTATCCTCTCCACCAACTTGGCTCTGACCCCCTTCTGATTATTTTTTCCCAAAATACTGCTTTCCCAAAGCAAAACCAATTGTCCATATGTACTATACGAGGGAAATTATTTATAAAACATTAAAAATGAATTTAGACACCATTTCCCCTTTTCTCCCTGACTTCTCTAGTAAGTTGTGGTTATACCCAGTCATGAAAGACATATTTATACTTTTCAGTTTAGTGGATAATAATAAAAGTTGACATTCACATGTAAGTTTTTCAAACAACATATGTACATGATCCCAGCAGATCCTCACAAAACCATTGCAGATAGGGTCTTCCTTCATTGGTTATTTATAATCATCAAAAATGACTTAGTTGTTCAAAATTGTTCTTAAAATAATACTGTTGTTATAGTATACAATATTTTCTTGGTTCTGCTCATTTAATTCTCTATTATTCTGTGTAAGTCTATACATGTTTCCCCCTAAAATCAACAAGCTAATCATTTCTTATAGTACATTCATATTCTATCATGATCTTACACTACAACTTGTTCAGCTACTACTCCCAAATTGACAAACATTTCTGAAATTTTCTTCTGCCTCCAGAGAAAGAACTGATAAATAGAAACATGTATTGAATGATTTTATACACATATACACACACACATACACACAAATATATGCAGACACTCACATATATGTGTGTTTTTGTCTAATAGTATGCATTTCAAGGGTAGAGAGGAAAGGAAGAAAAATAAAAAAAAAAGATTTTCATGATAACTGTATTATATATTTAAAGGGAATAACTTTTTCATAACAGATTTGCAGTTTCATATGCAATTGTTTTCTTTAAATTATGATATATTATAGAAATGCTTATTTTATTTCATAAATTAAAAATAAAATAAATAAAAAGCAAATAATCCTATTAAGTAGTTACTAGTATGATTCCAGTTTCACAAATGTGGAAATTTAGGTTGAAAGTAGTTAAATGCTTCTTGGATGTAATTCTAACCCTGAATTTCCCATGTTTAAATCTAGTTGTTTGACTAATAAATAAACCATCTTCCTTCAACCCAAATAAGTCTTGTATTTTTTTTTCTGTTATGTATCTTGACAGGAAATAACATTTGAAAGAGTAGTATCTTTCCTCTTCAAAGTGATAAAAAATGAAATTGTACCCAATAATACTGGAAATTTGATTAGGATGTAATTACAAGAGAAGAACTATTTTCCTTTTCTTTCTGAAGCACAGGCTCATAAGTTTCTCGGCAAAATGAGATAGTTCATTCACATAGGAAATCTTCAAACACAAACAAAAAGTCAAGTTCTCCTTTAAACATTTCTTCAAAATAATTTTATGAACATATTTCTAAAATGACTTATATGTTCTTGAATTCTTAGACAATATATTATTGATATCCTTGAATTTAGTTCTGGGATGAAACTTGAGACAATTCATCTAGTCTTACACTATTTTATATCAGTTCTTTGAAGGCAAGGACTTTTTAGTTTTTGTCTTTGAATTATTAGTGCCTAGATTGTTCCTTTGCAGATAAAATATACTTAATAAATATTTGTTGACTATGGAGAAGGAAGGAATTTGTGGCCAAAGAAGAGCTAGAATACATTATGGAATACAAAATGGATACTTTTAATTATATTAAATTAAAAAGGTTTTTGTATAAACAGAACCAATGGTGACAAGATTAAGAGAGGAGCTATAAACTGTTGATGTGGGGAAATTTATATCCAAGAGTTCTGATAAAAACCTCATTTCTAAAACATATAATGAACTAACTCAAATTTATAAGAATATAAGCCATACTACAATTGATAAATGGCCAAAGATATAAACAGATAATTTTCAGATAATTAAAACCATTTCTAGTCATATAAAAATGCTCTAAATCATTATTGACCAGAAAATTTCAAGTTAAGACAACTCTTAGGTACCATTACATAACTCTCAGATTGACAAAAGTGATAGGAAAAGATAATGATGAATTTTGGAGGAGATGTGGGAAAACTGGTACACTAATATATTGCTGGCGGAGTTGTGAACTGATCCAGCCATTCAGGAAAACAATTTGGAATTATGCTCAAAAAGTTACCAACCTGTGCATACTGTTTGATCCCAGTGTTACTTCTGGGCCTGTATCCCAAAGAGATCATCAAAAAAGGAAAATGACCCACATGTGCAAAAATATTTGTGGCAGCCCTTTTTGAAGTGGCAAGGAACTGGAAACTGAGTGGATGCCCTGAAGTTAAATAATGGCTAAATCTATTTTATGGAGCATTACTATTTTATAAGAAATGATTAACAGGATGATTTCAGAAAGACGTGGAGAGAGTTACATGATTGATGCTAAAGTGAAGTGAGTAGAACCAAGAGAACATTATGCACCACAACAAAAATATTATACAATAATTAATTCTGATGGATGTGGCTGTTTTCAACAGCAAAATGATTCAGGTCAGTTGCAAAATTTTGTTATGAACCCATGTGTACCCAGAGAGAAGACTGTGGGGACTGAGTGTAGATCACAACATAGTATTTTCACTTTTGTTGTTTGCATGCATTTTGTTTTCTTTCTCATTTCTTTCCCTTTTTGATCTGATTTTTCTTGTGCAGCAAGATTATTGTGGAAATATATAGAGAAGAATTGCTCATGTTTAACATATAATTGAGTTACTTGCTGTCTAAGGGAGGGAGTGAAAGGGAGAGAGAAAAAATGGAACACAAGGTTTTGCAAGGGTGAATATTGAAAGCTATTTATGTGTGTGTGTCGAAAATAAAAAGCTTATTAAAATACTTGTAAAACTTTGATTATATCAAATTAAAATTTTTTGTACAAACAAAATCAATGCAGATAAGATTAGAAGGGAAAAAATAAACAGGCAAATATTTTTACAGTCAAAGTTTCAGATAAAGGCCTCATTTCCAAAATAAATAGAGAATTGACTCTAATATATAAGAAATCAAGCCAGTCTCCAATTGATAAATGGTCAAAGGATATGAACAGACAATTCTCAGATAAAGAAATTGAAGCTATTTCTAGTCATATGAAAAGATGCTCCAAATCATTATTAATCAGAGAAATGCAAATTAAGACAACTCTGAGATACCACTACACACCTGTCAGATTGACTAGAATGACACGGAAAGGTAATGCAGAATGTTGGAGGGGATGTGGGAAAACAGGGACACTGATACATTGTTGGTGGAACTACGAATACATCCAGGCATTCTGGAAAGCAATTTGGAACTATGCTCAAAAAGTTATCAAACTATGCATACCCTTTGATCCAGCAGAGTTGCTACTAGGTTTGTATCCCAAAGAGATCTTAAAGAAGGGAAAGGGACCTGTATGTGTAAGAATGTTTGTGGCAGCCCTCTTTGTGGTGGCCAGAAATTGGAAAATACATGGATGCCCATCAATTGGAGATTGGCTGAATAAAGTGTGGTATATTAATAATGTAGAATATTATTGTTCTGTAAGAAATGATCAACAGAATGATTTCAGAAAGGCCTGGAGAGATGTACATGAACTGATGCTGAGTGAAATGAGCAGGACCAGGAGATCATTATATACTTCAATAACAATACTGTACGGTGATCAATTCTGATGAACATGGCCCTCTCCAATAATAAGATGAACCAAATCATTTCCAATAGAGCAGTAATGAACTGAACCAGCTCACTCAGCGAAAGAACTCTGGGAGATGACTATGAACCACTACATAGAATTTCCAATCCCTCTAATTTTGTCCGCCTGCATTTTGGATTTCCTTCACAGGCTAAATGTATACTATTTCAAAGGCTGATTCTTTTTGTTCAGCAAAACAAATGTTTGGTTATGTATACATATATTGTATTTATTGTATATATTTTTATACTCTAACATATTTAACATGTATTGGTCAACCTGCCATCTGGGGGGGGGAAGGAGGGGAAAAATTGGAACAAATGGTTTGGCAATTGTCATTGTTGTAAAATTACTCTTGCAAATATCTGGTAAATAAAAACTATTAGATATGAAGAAAAAATACTTGTAGCATGCCTTTGAATTATATATGACTAAGTCCCAGAAAAATGGAGTGACTACCCCATTAACACATAGATAGTTTGTATCAGCCTATCAGTCAACAAGCACTATGAAACACCTATTATTAACTGAATACCATACTGGGCACTGGAAATGCAAAGAGGAAAACAGGATAGTCTTTATCCTCAAGGAATTTATATTCTGTCAGGGAAAAAAATATTTACACATGGAAGTAGAAACATTTTTGCAAAATTTTACAGATAATTTTGCTGGTAAAATTTTGCTGAATCCTTAATTGTTCATCATTAACTATGTGGTATTTCCATCAATGTAGTATGGCATAGAATATATAGAAAGACAGCCCTATAGTCTGGATAAGCTAAATTTCATTCACATTCTTGACATACATTACCTGTATAATCTACTCATATCCCTAAATATTTTAAGGTTATAAGTTATAACCTTAGTCCTAAGGTTATAAGTTACAGAACAATTAAAGAACTGCACTGGATCAGGAAGTTTCCTCATTATAAAGATCCATACAATGATGTAAATACAAATCCAGATCAGAATAAGTCCTTCAGAGCCATCAAGATATATCAGAAAGCAACCATGAAGGATGAGGGAGAAACCAAGTGTGTTTCATTTGTTCATTCATTTCTTTATTTTTTTTCACCTTGGCCAAAGGTCCAGTAATACAATCCTAACCATATTTGCATTTGTTCTCCCACTGGAAAAATGAATTCTGGATTTTAAAGTAAGTCTAGCAATATATTAACATCAAGATCTCCTACAAAGGGAATCTATATCTTTTACTCTTGTACATTTTAGCTTGAGCTATAATTTTATCATAAATCATGATAAAATTCCCTTTGATTATGTTGTATGTTGTACAAAATTAAGTGTAAAGCAAATGTAGTCTTGAAAATATTACCTCTCCCATTTGGGGGGAAAAAGTATGTTAAAGAGCAGGAAAGAACACAACAATTAGAATCCAGCCGTCTTAGGGAGGTGATGGATTCTTTGTACAGTAGAAATGTATAATCATCAAAGAGTTTTATCTCCCTCTGAATGCTACATCACATCGGCATGTGTAAATGCCAACACACCTGCTTGAACATTGAGAAAAACACAAAGGCTCCATCATTCATTTTCCTATCAGGATCCATTTTTACCCCGAGGTGCTGCAGGCACTCATGTAAGCTCGGCATATTTTAAGACATTCAACACCTTGTTTGAGTGTTCCCATGCCAGAGAGGATTATTCCAAATAATTGCCTGGAGTGGTGCCTCTGTACTTCAGAGAAAACCTCCAGCCCAGTGTTTATTGCAGAGGGAGAGGCACATCTCTTTGAATAGACATCCCCAATCACAATCCAATTTTTCACCCTTATCCTCAAGGGAAGCAAATAGGATGTGAGAAAGGTAAGCATATGTTTGCTGCTGGCTACATTAAGCATACTGTCCTGGAAAGGAAGGGTTAGGGGCAGAAAAGGGCAGTGAGGAGAAAACCAGATGTAGGAAACAGGCAATATTCATAGTTCATGAAATTGACATGGGGGAAAATGTGTCTTCAAGTCTGATTTCTGGTTAACCATGTGAGCATGTATCTAAAGACAGAATTTGCCCCCAGGTGAATATGAGAAAAAATCTTCAAAAAATGTTTTTCCTCCTGAATTGTTTTTCCTTGGTCCCAAAAGTATGCTTTTCATGGAAACTCATTCATTACTTCTTGGATCTGAAGTTGGCCTATATGGTTAGAGAGAAGTAACTCCTGCCTCTCCCCTATTATTACTGCCACACCAGCTGATACTTATAGAAATAATGCTAATTTTAAAGTTTATTTTTTAAACAATAAATACAACTACAGAAATGCAAGTGGAAAAGAAATGGAATATTGTGTAGTTATGTTGAAAATTATATTATCTGTTATCTACTGAACTTTTATTGGAGAAGGAAATCCTTTTGTTTTTTTCTAAATGATTATACTTCCCACAGTGGCCATTCCAAATCTTCTATTCTCTTCTAAGTACTTCCACATCATGACTTTCCTTACCTTCTTAGAAGAGAAACTTTTTGTTCTTTATTGAGAAAAAGAAAAATAGAAGCTATTTTTTCAGGAGCACCTTCTCCTCTACTTAACATCTTGAAACTTCTTAATATCATTCTTTACTTTCTATTGTTTTACTCCTTGATATTATGGATTGAGTGAAAACTTTAGAGTCCAATGACCTTCTTCCTATCTCTCCCTTTTATTGTGTGAACCTCAAATTCTTCATCTGTAAAAATAGAGTGTTTAACTTGATGATCTTTAAGTCCCCTTATAACTGTAACTTTATGATCTTATAATTCAATCTGGAAAAAGAAGAGGCCTTTCTCCCTTATCATGGCCAAAGCCTTGACTCTGATCTGTCATCTTACCTTATTATGTCTTTTCCAACAAATACTCCTCATAATCATCCCTATTCTCACAAATGTCAATTTCATTGCTTCTATTGGTGCTTCTGTCATACTCCCAACCACACTTGGGTTTTCCAAATTTATAAAAACTGCTCATTTGACCTTTCCCTTCTCTGACTTCAGCATCCCAATTCCTTTCATGGCTAAATTCCTAGAAAAGATATATGGGACATCTTTCTTTCACTATTCTTTCCTCCCCTTCTTGTCAACCCTTCACAATCTTGCTTTTCTTTTTATCCCCTAAGTGAAAACATTCCAAAATTTGGATTTATTTGATAAATCAGATGTGCTTTTTCCTCTATCCTAATAATAGTAAAAATACATAACATACATGGTGTCTTTTAAGATTTGCAAAGTACTTTACATATATTATTAACCTTGATATAGCGTTTGATACAATTGACTGCTGTCTTCAATCCTGTTGTTGGAGATTCTCCAACATAGGTCTTAGTGACCCTGGCATCTCTGTTATTTTCCTCAAATTTATCAATTTGCTCCTCCTGAGACTTGTCTGTTATACCATTATTCAATGCTCTGCTAGATGGTACAATGATTGAATAGATTCGTGGACCTAGAGGCTGGAAGACCTGATTTTAAATCCACTCTCAGTAATTTATTGACTGTGTAAACGCCCAGGCAAATCCCTTATGATCTCATTGCCTCAGTTTTTCATCTATAAAATTAATTTTAAAAAAATAGCACCTGCCTGCTACAATTGCTTTGAGAATCAAATAAGATATTTACAAAGCACTTTACTGACTTTAAAGTGTAGTTTAAATAGATATTAGCAATCCATGGTCTCTCCCCTAATTGTTAGGACCCCCAAGGTTCTTTTTGTCTTCCTTTTTTGTTCTTTCTCAGTGACCTAATAAGCTCCCATAGATTTAATTGTCTCCATACCTAGTTTATGTCTCTCTCATAAGTCTCAATGCTAAATTACCAATGACTTATTGGAAATTTTGTACAAGATAACCCATAGGCCCTCCAAACTCATATGTTCAAAATAGAACCTCACTATCTTTATCTTTAAGACAGATTTTCTTCTAATTTCCCTATTCATGTTGAGGACATGATTGTTTTTTCAGGCATCCAGACCTGAAACTTTAATATCATCCTTAACTCCTCTCATATCAGTTGCTGATCTTGTGTATTTTTACTCTCCAACACCTCAGTATCTATCCCCTTATCAACACCCATACACCTCTACCCTATTCAGGTCTTTATTACTTCTCATCTAGGCACAGATTCTTAACCATTTTTGTGTTCTGTTGTTTGATTGTTTAATGAAGCCAATGGACCCTTTATAGGAGTAGTTTAAGAAAATGTTCGATTCCAGTTGGAGGCTAGTAGAAAAAAAGAAATAGTTTTTCCAACTTCATGTGAATCTGATGAAATCTGTTCATATTTCCATTGAAAGCACACGAAACCCATGTCATTATCCCCTCCCTAATCTAGGACTATTGAAATAACTCTCTAATTAATCTTTCCATCCTAAATCTTTCTTTTGTTCAATTTGTCCCCCACATGGTGGCCAAATGAATAGAACAATAGCAATAAAGAATGGAGTAGTGAACCCTACATGTGTACTGAGGATCCACATGTTATATGACTTGTTGTTGTATATGTAACTTGAAGGATGAAAAATAGATATCTTCCAACATTTCTCCAAGGGTGTTTTTTGTTCCTGCTTAGAAGGGAAGAAAGAGATTGGGACTTGAGGCTACCATTTTCCATCCAGACAGGGATTATTAGGCTACAAGTATAACTATATGCTGTTTTGCAAATTAAGCTACAGGATATGATTAAATTGATCCTAACTTTTGATCACTTTTTTATTTTGGGAGGATGGAAGATCCTAAGTTCTATATCTGAAATTAAGTCACCTTGCCACCTAAAAACAGTTCCACAATGAACACATATAAAAATAGCAATGAAGTCATTTTTTTTCAAATTATAGCAAAATAAAAATCAGAGAAGATATATGTAGGGGATAGGTGCCAGAATATATATAGTAAGGAAATCTTACAATAGTAGTGAAGTATTTCTACTAACCTGGAGATAGAGTTTTGTATTATCTAAGAGGAAAATCTCCACAATCTCTAGTGTATATGTTAAGAATAGGAACATGATGGTGATAACCATCTCTTCCTGGAAGTATCTTTTCTTTCATTAAACTGGAGAATTTGGCCTTTTCTGTCTTCTCTCTTGAAAAGGAAACATAAACAAATACTATGGAAATAAGACTCTTATTTGGAGAGATCCAAAGAGAGACTCTCACTGCCTGAGAACAAAAACTCTCTCTTTTCATGGATTCCACCCTACTACTCATATAGAGGAGAGCCTTCAATTCTATGAATAAATAAGTCATTTTATATCCTAGGCCAATGGGCCTTAGGACAGGAATTACATTCCTACAGTAGAGATTGAAATTGCTCAGTAAGCACCAGTGGTTACCTGTTACCTATAAAAATAAACACAAATTATTCTTATTGTTATTTAAAGCCTTTTGTAATGTGGCTCCAACTAATCTTTACAATATTATTACATATTATTTACCTTTGCATGGTACATAGTTGAATCAGACTGATTTTTCTTTTCTTTACAGATTATTTTCTATAGTCCATTTTTACAGTTTTGTGTCGATTGTCATATATCTGAAAAGCCTCTTAGACTCCCTGTCTTTTTTTCAAAGGCCACTCAAATTCTACCTTCTTCATATACCCTTTTTTGATCCCCTATACCCTATAATTGATTCCCTTGCTCATTTCTCTTAATATATGTATGTATTAACATTTTTCCATATACAGTTTTCAATATAAACATATATATGCACACATATTCTCTCTATATGTGAGTGCATGTATATGTATATTTATATATGTATTATTTTATTACATAATATTATATATGCAAATATGTATATGTTTTCATTTATTACATTGCATATATATAAATCTATATGCATGCATGTATATGGATATCAATTTCTAGGCTTGCATGTTGTTTAATCTTGATAGGAAAAAAATAAACTCCTAAGGGCAAGAATTTAATATTGTCTTTATATTCCCAGATCCTTACATAATGCCTAAAATGTCCCTCTGCCAACTTACATCACTATCTCATCAAATTACCTTGTATATATTCATCTTTCTGCATCTTATATCTTCCCAGTAGAATTTTTTATCTTTTTACATGTAATAGCTCCCTGGTACGACATGATCTCCTTGAGGATTCTCTCTATTTCTGAATACTTAATAAATGTTTATTAAAATATAATATCTATAACATAGTAGATAAATTGTCGGGAACAGTCCTGAAACACATAGAGCCTATTTCATTCATGTCTTTATATCCCAGTGGTTTAACAAATAACTTGCTATTCAGTAAGTAAGGATTTATCATACACTTCCTTTGTGTCAGTTGCTTTGTTACTCTTTGGTACCCTATTCAGGTCTTTATTACTTCTCATCTAGGCACAGATTCTTAACCATTTTTGTGTTCTGTTGTTTGATTGTTTAATGAAGCCAATGGACCCTTTATAGGAGTAGTTTAAGAAAATGTCCGATTCCAGTTGGAGGCTAGTAGAAAGAAAGAAGTAGTTTTTCCAACTTCATGTGAATCTGATGAAATCTGTTCATATTTCCATTGAAAGCACACGAAACCCATGTCATTATCCCCTCCCTAATCTAGGGCTATTGAAATAACTCTCTAATTAATCTTCCAATCCTAAATCTTTCTTTTGTTCAATTTGTCCCCCACATGGTGGCCAAATGAATAGAACAATAGCAATAAAGAATGGAGTAGTGAACCCTACATGTGTACTGAGGATCCACATGTTATATGAGTTGTTGTTGTATATGTAACTTGAAGGATGAAAAATAGATATCTTCCAACATTTCTCCAAGGGTGTTTTTTGTTCCTGCTTAGAAGGGAAAAAAGGCTAAAAGTCCCTGACCCCAGGAAACTCACATTCTAATGGGAGAGAGAATATTTAAATAAATAATTATACACAATACCATTTAAATAAAAGTAATGATTGGAGAGATCCCTACAAGCTGAAGGTATGAGAAAAGACATAGTGAAAAAGTTGGGATTTAAGCAGCTTCTTGGAAAAAACTGGGACACAGATGAAGGGACAGAGCAGTCCAAGCATGGGCTGGACAGTCAGTGAAAAGAAATAGTGATGTGAAATGGAATGTTGGAGTTTGAGAACTGAAAGTAGGTAACTGTCCATTTGACATTTAATTCCTCTTTTTTTAGTCTGGGCAATTTACATATTTTTTAAAATATTCATTCATTTCTGGTAGATTGTCAGATTTGCTGCCATGCAGTTGGGCAAAAAAAGTTCCTAATTATTGCTTTAATTTCTTTTTCATTGGTGGTAAGTTTGACCCTTTTTGTTTTTTGATACTGGAGACTTGTTTTTTTTTTTCTTTTTAAAATCAAATTAATAAAACGTTTATCTATCAGCAAAGGATAGCTTTATCTGTTCTTTCCAGGGAACAGTCTAGTTTCCCCGAATTCATGTTCTTAGTTGGAACTAGGTCTGCTTTGCTACTGAGCCTAAGGGTCTCAGTTGCTGATGTGCAGTGAACAAGATCCTCTAACTAGATTTCCTAGACTCCATCTGAGCTGGGTTAAATACTCATTTCACTCTTTTTTTGAAGCTCTTCCAATCTGTATTGAATTGGAAGTGATTTTATTCTGTCAGACTCTGTTCAGAGGCTTGGTTTCATGTGGTTTTTGAGGGAAACTGGGAGAACTGTAGCATTTTGTTTTGCCACCTTCCTCTACCCCCATGAAGTATATAGAAACATGAGAACATTGTATAAAGCAACAACAAGATTATATGATGATCAACTGTAATGGACGTGGCTCTTTTCAACAATGAGGTGATTCAGGCCAATTCCAGTAGACTTGTGATGGAGAAATCTATCTGAACCCAGAAA